>NC_038245.2:22314586-22377112 GCF_000004515.6 Glycine max | reverse complement strand
AAATGCTACTCACCATACTGAGGATTTCTTGTACATCTCCGTGTCTACTTCCCTAGGACTTGTTGCAAGGCTAGGGTTTTCAGCAATCTTCACTCCCTGTTGTCTTCTGGGAACCAGTTTCTCAGGGACAGAAGCTTGACCAGGAATTACTTGTATGGGTTGGATGTTGAATTCTGGTTGTTCCTGGTGCGGAGATGATGGTACAGCGGGTGAACCAGAAGCGGAAGTTTCTTTTGGTGAGGTAGCCATGGAAAAGCAGAGCGTTTGGAATGATTTCGTAAATTTCAGAAGGCTATTGGGAAATGCTGGTAAAAACACGAATGCCAAGCAGATATAAATTTGAATGAGGAATGTAGAGGGTCGTGTGAAGCAACGGTCGAATTTTCCTTGGTTCAGTAGTGAACGTGCTATTAATGTTAAGTGATTCGTTTGGGCACGTTCAGATTGCTGTAGTTGCTATAATTCCTCTAGCACACAAATGCCCAGCTTGCCCCTCAGTTTTTCAAACTGATTTGCATCCAAAGCCTTTGTGAAAATATCTGCTATTTGTTCCTCAGTGTCAACATGCTTCAGTGTGATCACTTTATCATCAACAAGATCTCTGATATAGTGATGTCTAATGTCAATGTGCTTGGTTCTGCTGTGTTGAACAGGATTTTTAGAAATATTAATAGCACTCATGTTGTCACAGTACAATGTCATGACATCTTGTTCGACATTGTACTCCTTCAGCATCTGCTTCATCCAAACTAGCTGTGAACAGCTGCTTCCTGCTGCAATATACTCGGCTTCTGCTGTAGATAGGGACACACAGTTCTGCTTCTTGCTGAACCATGAAATAAGGTTGTTTCCCAAATAGAAGCATCCACCAGAAGTGCTTTTTCTGTCATCTGCACTCCCAGCCCAATCAGCATCACAATACCCAACCAGCATTGAATTTGAACAATGACAGTACATAATCCCATAGTCACTAGTGCCATTTACATATTTCAGAATTCTCTTTACTTGATTCAAGTGACTTATCTTGGGATTGGCTTGATATCTTGCACAAACACCTACTGCATAGGTGATGTCGGGTCTGCTAGCTGTTAAATATAATAAGCTCCCAATCATGCTTCTGTACAAACTTTGATCAACACTGGTGCCTGCTTCATCCTTTGACAGCTTCAAGTGAGTAGGTGCAGGTGTCCTTTTATGACTGGCATTCTCCATCCCAAACTTCTTGACAATGTTCTTTGCATACTTGCTTTGAGAGAGGAACATGGAGTCTTCCATCTGCTTCACTTGGAGTCCCAGAAAATAAGTCAGCTCTCCAACAAGACTCATCTCAAATTCAGATTGCATCTGTTGGACAAAATGTCGAAGCATCTCATTCGACATCCCTCCAAACACAATGTCATCAACATATATCTGTGCAATCATCAAGTTTTCAGCATCTTGTTTGACAAAGAGAGTCTTGTCAATTCCTCCCTTCCTATACCCTTGCTGAGTAAGGAACTTTGTCAGCCTTTCATACCAAGCTCTTGGAGCTTGCTTCAATCCATAGAGAGCCTTCTTGAGCCTGTATACATGATCTGGATGAGTTGGATCTGCAAATCCCTTTGGCTGCTCCACATAGACTTCTTCATGCATAGCATTGATCCAGAACTCATCAGTCAGTGCCTCTTTCACATTCTTGGGCTCAATTCTGGAGATAAAGCATGAGTTGGAGACAATTTCAATCTCCCTTGATCTTGTAGTGACTCCTCTGTTGGATCTCCTATAATCAGCTCCTTGGGATGCATTTTCTGGATCTAATGGAGGTGTCAGCCTTTCATACCAAGCTCTTGGAGCTTGCTTCAATCCATAGAGAGCCTTCTTGAGCCTGTATACATGATCTGGATGAGTTGGATCTGCAAATCCCTTTGGCTGCTCCACATAGACTTCTTCATGCATAGCATTGATCCAGAACTCATCAGTCAGTGCCTCTTTCACATTCTTGGGCTCAATTCTGGAGATAAAGCATGAGTTGGAGACAATTTCAATCTCCCTTGATCTTGTAGTGACTCCTCTGTTTGGATCTCCTATAATCAGCTCCTTGGGATGCATTTTCTGGATTCTAATGGAGGGTCTCTTGCCAGGTTGGTTGATGTTTGATTCATCTGTAGCAGAATCAGAGTTTTCTGCATTTTCTCCACTTTTAGCTGCATCTGCTACATTGTCTCCCGATGTTCTGACATCTTCTTCGACATCCTTCTTTCTTGCTGGAGACAGATCATCAACAACCATATTGATGGATTCCATCACTGTTCTGGTTCTGGAATTGAATACTCTATATGCTCTGCTGTTTGTAGAGTATCCCAGGAATATTCCTGCATCACTCTTGGGATCCATCTTTCTCCTTTGCTCTCTATCTGCCAAAATGTAACATGGACTTCCAAAGATGTGGAAGTGCTTGACAGTTGCAGAGGTGTCTGATTTCTCTCTGATAAAGTTGACCCAGGTAAATCTGGAGAAATCATCCACACCAACATAGGCATACCTCTTTCCTCCAAGGCTTTCAACCTGCATAGGCCCCATCAAATCCATGTGATGTAGTTCCAGCACCCTGGAAGTGGTCTGATGTTGAAGCTTCTGGTGGGACATCTTGACTTGCTTTCCAATCTGACATTCACCACAGATTCTGCCTTCTTCTATTTTCAGATTGGGAATGCCTCTAACAGCACCTTTGTCAATGATTTTCTTTATGCCTCTTAAGCGCAGATGTCCAAATCTTTGATCCCATATTCTGACTTCATCTTCTTTGGAGGATAGACATGTGGAGGAGTAGCTGGTTTCTTGGGGTGTCCATAGGTAACAATTGTCCTTTGACCTGCTGCCCTTCATTAGAAATTTGGATCAAGATTGGCATACTATGTCATGCTCAAAATTTATGGATATAGTTTTTTCTTGGTGTTTATGAAACTTGATTAATTAGAAATTTGGCATGGAGGTTATGTGACCTGGCAAGATTATGAGCTTGACAATGTCTTCAACCCTGAAATTCTGATACCAGGGGACAGATGTCGTACAGGATGTCACGACATCACGCTTCAGAACATGCAGATTATATGTGTCCGTATGAACAGATTAAACAAGTAAATAACACAAGAGAATTGTTTACCCAGTTCGGTGCTACCTCACCTACATCTGGGGGCTACCAAGCCAGGGAGGAAATCCACTCTCAATAGTGTTAGTTCAAGGTCTAACAGCCCCTGTTTACAACCTTCTCACCTAACCACTACCCGTGCGATCTCTACCTAAGAGCCACTCTTAGATATGAGAACCTCCGCTCACTCCCTCTCACTCACACTCCCGTGTTTACAATTAAGTCAAAGACACACCAGAGATCAACTCTGAACAAAAGAGATCAACTCTACACACTAGAGATCAACTCTAGACACAAGAGATCAACTCTACACACATAGGTCCAACACTTGATGTTAGGGTACCATCAAGGTGGCTCACAAAAGACTCAAGTCCCAAAAACTCACAAATTAACTCTTCAATCCCGGACTTGGTACAGAACTCGTGCAGCCTCCATGATTATATAGCAATTTGCGTTTCTGGGCTGCAACGGCTTGATGCTGGAGGAGATCTATCTTCTTCTGAAAAATCTGCAGTTAAAGAACTAAAAGATAACTTTTGATCTTTTAGTTTGAATCTTTAATCTTTAATCTTTAATCCCTGAACGAACTCTTCTACTTTGAAATTCGAACTTTAATGATCTTTTGATTCGTTCCTAAAGATAGATCTTCTAATCTCTTGCTAACTGCACAATAATCTGTTAAAGATATAACAGATTTATATGTCCAGTATTTTCGGGCCGGATGTCAGGACATCGTGTCCGACATCGTGGATCCTGCAGCTTCACTTCTGCACTTGACTTTTATCTTGCATTGTACAGCAATTCCAGTATTCTCGGGCAGGATGTCAGGACATTGTATCCGACATCGTGGATCCTGCAGCTTCACTTCTGCACTTGTCTTTTATCTTGCATTGTACAGCAACTCCAGTATTCTCGAGCAGGATGTCAGGACATTGTATCCGACATCGTGGATCCTGCAACTTCAATTCTTCATTTGACATTTTATCTTGCCTTGTACATTGTGCAGCCCGATCTTATTCCTTGACATAACGTTGGACATCATGTGCAGCAACTCCAGCTTTCCTTCATTGTCTAAGTGCTTATGTTTTAACAAAATCTTAGCCAATCTTTTAAAGCTCAGTAGAGCCAAACACTAACAAACCCTAGTATTTTTGTGTTTTATGAAAATATAATTCATACAAAAGTTATCTTCTTGCATAATGTAGTCTGTGTAGTATTAAAGTAGGTGCCCAAACATCAAGACTTCGATCACTTATCCATTGAGCCAATTGTTCCATTTGTCTCTGGAATTCTTTGTAAAGGGATTTGAGCATGTATATTAAGCTTCTTCTTACGTCTTTAATAAAACGAGTATCGTGGTTGACATGTTATTGATTTCGTCGCTTCTCATCCAGATTCCATTGAATGTGTTGGTTTCTCGCGAAGGTATGTGTCATAATTAATAAACTTCTTATAGCTTGTGTGTATGTTCAGTTTTGCACATTTTCATGTCCACAATAAGCTTCTCATTCAGATTTCATTGAATATTTTGGTTTCTCGCCAAGGTACGTGTCATAATTAAGAAACTTCTTATAGCCTGTGTGTATGTGCAGTTTTGCACATTATCATGTCCATGATAGGCTTCTCATCCAGATTCCATTAAATGTGTTGGTTTCTCGCCAAGGTATGTGTCATATAAATTTCTTATAGCCTATGTTGTAGAAGCAAGCTTCAAAGGACTAACCGCCTGAGATATCTTTTGTTTCCCCTTCACAAAGTTTCAAAGGACTAACCGCCTGAGAACTTTGTCGTAACACATTGGAGGGTACATCCTTTGTGGTACAAGTAGAGGGTACATCTACTGGGTTGTTGTGACTGAGAACAAGAGAGGGTACATCTCTTGTGGATTAGTTCAAGTGGAGGGTACATCCACTTGGTTGTTCAAAGAGAACAAGGGAGGGTACATCCCTTGTGGATCTTTGCTTGTAAAGGATTTTACAAGGTTGAAAAGAAATCTCAATGACTGCAAGTCGCTTGGGGACTGGATGTAGGCATGGGTTGTTGCCGAACCAGTATAAAACTCTTGTGTTTGTCTTCTTCTTCCCTACACTTTTAATTTCCGCTGTGCACTTTATTTATCGCATTTACTTTTGGTTAAGTTTCTATTTCTGTTTTGTACTTTCTTAACATTATAGTAAAAGCCTAATTGAATCTAGTAATTAAGAAGGATAAGTTTTTTAATAAGTAAAGGTTCATTAATAATTAATTCAACCCCCGTTCTTAATTATTCCGAGGCCACTTGATCCAACATATGTGTATGTTCATTTTTGCACATTTTCATGTACATAATATGTGTCTAGGTTTATGCACACACATGATGCTTTTATTCGATGTTGAGATAGGTCTTTTTACATCAAAAGTTAAAAATAGTCTAATTGGTAACAGTTTAACAGGCCAAATAAAGTTTGGGCTCATGATTCTTGATATGTTATTGGACTTGAACTAACCCTCAATGACTTAGTTTATAGTATAACATTTACTGAAAAATAATTCCATCTTATTTTCGAGTACTAATGGACTGTAGAATGACCCAAACCTATATAGTTTATACAAGTTGAATTATGAACATCTTTGTGCCATGCTTTATATTTCATTCATTTACATAATTTCATCATTTTCATAATTGAATGGTTTGTTTAATATGATTTGATGACCTGACCATTTTGTCTCTTAAAATTGTATGAATAGTGATTTGTTGGCTGCAATTGGAGGCATGGATCAAAGACTAGTCATATGGGATATACAACATTTCTTATCTCGAGCCACCTGTGACCATGAGGTTAGTTGGAATCTTGCTTTGTGCAAGTGCTATGTATTTAGAAATTAAAGGAGCTTTGATTGGCATTATATTTTGGATTGGAACTGTAAACTTTCATTTTATGTCTGATGGAAAGAATTTTGCCATGTGGACATGGTGGAGTGACATGTTTGACATGGGTTGGTTCATCGTGTGTGGCAACTGGATGCGTGGATGGAATTGTGAGATTATGGGATATTCGGTCTGGTGAATGTGTATAAAAATTCAGAGGGCGCTCAGATGCCATTCAATCTCTTTTTGTGTCTGCTAATGGGAATTGTATTGTCTTGGTCTCCTTGGATCATACAACTCATGTTTTTTAGCATAGAAGTGTAGAAGCAAGCTTCATGATGAATCAAGATTGATTCAAAGAAGTTTTGATGATAACAAAGGTGATGACAAAAAGCTCAAAGGTCAAGAACACTTCATAATAACAAAGATGATGATCTCAAGAATCAAAGAATGAGTTCAAGATGTTCAAGATTGAATCAAGAACACTTCAACGTTCAAAGAGAAAATTTGATTTCAAGAATCAAGAATCAAGTTTCAAGATTCAAGTTCCAAGAATCAAGATCAAGATTCAAGACTCAAGATTCAAGAATCAAGAGAAGACTTAATCAAGATAAGTATGAAAAAGTTTTTTCAAAAACTGAGTAGCACATGGATTTTTCTTAAAATCTTTTTACCAAAGAGTTTTTACTCTCTGGTAATTGATTACCAGTAGCAAAATGGTTTTCAAAAAGTTTTCAACTGAATTTACAACGTTCCAATTGATTTCAAAAAGCTGTAATCGATTACAATGTTTTGGTAATCGATTACCAGTGTGTTTGAACGTTGAAATTCAAATTCAAATGTGAAGAGTCACATCCTTTCACAAAAAAGCTTTGTGTAATCGATTACACTGATTTGGTAATCGGTTACCAGTAATAGTTTCTGAACAAATCAAAAGATGTAACTCTTCAAATAGTTTTTGACTTTTTCAAATTGGTTTTAAGTTTTTCTAAAAGTCATAACTCTTCTAATGGTTCTCTTTACCAGACATGAAGAGTCTATAAAAGAAATGCTTTGTTTTGCATTTCAAATCAATCTATACATCTATCTTTTCCAATTCATTCCTTACACAAGCAATTTTTCCACATTGATTTTTGAGTCTCTTTGAACTTCTTCTTCTTCTTCCTTGTGCCAAAAGTTTTCCAAAGTTTTATGTTTTTCCAAACCTTGAAAACTTTTTCTATTCATCCTTTTCATTCTCTTCTCCCTTTGCCAAAAAGAATTTGCCAAGGACTAACCGCCTGAATTCTTTTTGTGTCTCTCTTCTCCCTTTTCCAAAAGAACAAAGGACTAACCGCCTGAATTCTTTTGTGTCTCCCTTCTCCCTTGTCAAAGAATTCAAAACGGCACAGTCTGAGAATTCTTTTGATTCTTCCCTTTCCCATATACAAAAGATTTCAAAGGACTAACCGCATGAGAATTCTTTTGAATCCCCATTCACAAAGTTTCAAAGGTTTAACCGCCTGAGATCTTTGTCTTAACACATTGGAGGGTACATCCTTTGTGGTACAAGTAGAGGGTACATCTACTTGGGTTTGACTGAGAACAAGAGAGGGTACATCTCTTGTGGATTAGTTCTAGTGGAGGTTACATCCACTAGGTTGTTCAAAGGGAACAAGGGAGGGTACATCCCTTGTGGATCTTTGCTTGTAAAACGATTTTTACAAGGTTGGAAAGGAAATCTCAAGGACCGCAGGTCACTTGGGGACTGGATGTAGGCACGGGTTTTTACCGAACCAGTATAAAAACTCTTGTGTGTTTGTCTCCTTCTTCCCTCTTTTAATTTCCACTGTGCATTTTAATTTCCACTTTTACTTTTGGTTAAGTTTTTCTTCTACTTTTTATTCACTTAACAACATAGTAAACGTCTTAGAAGAGTAAATTTTTAATTAGTAAAGGTTTAGGAATAATTAATTCGACCCTCCCTTCTTAATTATTCTGAGGCCACTTGATCCAACAAGAAGCAAAACCTGCATATGAAATGAGGTTATCAATCATTTAGGCGAAGTCCATTTTTTGAGATGAGGATGCTCGTTTGTTTATGACCTTGGTGGCTAGTTGTTACTCTACATAAGTCACATTGCTTTTTTTTTTTAGTTTATGTAAACCTTTTATATTGATTTTGATGTTCAACAACAGTGGGATTTATTTATTGTAGACAATCAGATTCATAAGTTAGCAAGGAAGCAAATAAAGAAGTCTCTAAAACATGGATTCATGCATATGCCAACACATGTTAACATGTATAGCAAACAAGAATATTGCTAAATGTTAAGATGTAGCTCCTATGTGGAGCTTGTAGGCCTTGGATATTCTTCATCAATGGAGTCATTTGCTTCTTGAAGATCAATAACAACGTAATGGAGATAGAAGAAAGATGATTGGAGATGCCACTTCAAGGAGAAGATGAGTCAAGAAGAAGCTCACCACCATAGGAAGCCATGGATAAGAGCTTGAAGGTAGGAGAAGATGAGTGGAAGGGGAGGGAGAGAAGGGGCAAAAAAATTTGTGCCTCAAATGAGATCTGAACTTTGAAGTGTAATTCTCAAATGATCAAAGTTGAAAAAAATGAACACACGTGGCCTTTATATATAGCCTAAGTGTCACACAAAGTGGGAGGGAAATTTGAATTTCAATTCAAATTTCACTTGAATTTGTGGAGCCACATTTTGGAGCCAAAATTTCACTAATTATGATTAGTGAATTTTAGCTATGGTTCAGCCCACTAATCCAAGATCAACATTCTCCACTAAGTGTGCTGAGGTGTGATGAGGCATGTAAAGCATGAAGGACATGCACAAAGTGTGACTATATGATGTGGCAATGGGGTGTGACAAGCAAATGCTCACCTCCCCCTCTAAAATTTAATTGGATTGAGCTTCTCCAAATTTAATTAAATTTATTTTCCAACACACACATCAAATATTCACTTAATGCATGTCAAATTACAAAAATACCCCTAATACAAAAACTAGTCTAGGTGCCCTAAAATACAATGGCTGAAAAATCCTACATTTCTAGGGTACCTTGCCTACATTATAGAGCACTAAATACAAGGCCCAAAAATAATGAAACCTTAATCAATTATGTACAAAGATAAGTGGGCTCATACCTAGCCTATGGGCCCGAAATCTACCCTAAGGCTCATGAGAACCCTAGGGCCTTATCTTGCATCTCTGGCCCAATTTTCTTGGAGTCTTCTATCCAATGCCCTTGGGAGGGTAGGATTGCATCATTTCCTTCCCCTTCAAAAGGATTTGACCTCAAATCCAGAGTTTCTTGAAACTCTGGGCTTCTTCCCGCAACACCTGTAAAAAGAATAAAAACATATATATTAGTGGTGTTTGGTATGTTGGAGTAAGGTAAGGTCTGAAAACCCATTTCCTAGGACTCTTCCCATGAGGGAACATGGTTCCTCACCAATTCAATGAGTTGTGCTACAAGTATAGAAAATTTTGTGACAAACCTTTTGTGAAAGTTTGTTAAGCCATGAAAGCCCCAAATTTTCCTTATACTTGGTGGAGTGGGCCACTTAGGAAAGACCTTTATTCTCTTAGGATTCATGGGAATCCCTTGATCACTATTTAAAAATTAAGGAAAATAATGCAATAAAACATAACTTTTTCTATATTTTTATGTTGATTATTCCTACCAAAAAGTACGACAAACCTAAGGTGTCCTATATGAGCACCTAAGTTTGTATTGAAACTAAAAATAATAACAAATCTACCTAATGAGTCCCTATGTATGTGAATCATGAAGATGTTGGATGCATAAGTGATTTTACAAAAGAGGATTGCATGACTCAACACATTCATCATACCACCTATCATAGGGATTTGGTGCCTTATAGTACCTATTTTGGGCACTGTTAGTCGGTGAAAATGACTAACTTTTGTGTATAAAACTTGTATAAATTGTATCAAACTCTCCCAATTTATGGTTATTTTGTAGTGTTATAAGTATTTTCTGTTAAGTATAGGTAATAAATACTTAGTATTTTCATTTTGTGTGTTTAATAATCATTTTCTCTCAATTTCAGGCTAATTAGGCAAGCTTTGGAAAGTGTTGCTTTCACCTTCTCGCTAAGCCAATCTGCTGGCTTAGCAAGCGTCCGCTAAGCGCAACACTCCTGGGTTAAGTGCGAGGAAGAATCCATAAGAAGATGAGCTGTATAGTTTCGCTAAGCGCACCGCTTCAGTTCATCCGCTATGCGAGAAAGGCGCACTAAGCCAAAAATCACTAACGTGTGCTAAGCGGTCCATACGTGTGCTAAGCGCACGAGCATGAACAAGGCCACCTATTTAAGTCTGAAATCAGATTTTGTGAAGAGAGTTTGGACTGGGATTCAAAGCTTTGCATGTCTAGGGTTTCTAGAGAGAGAAAGGTCCAAGTTCTAGAGTGTTTTGAGAGGTTTGCTGTGTGAAGATCTACAGAGACCAGAGCTTGAAGCAGAAGCTCGGATTCAAAAACTTACCAATTGAAGAACGAAGAACGAACGAAGAACGGGTGAAGAATTGCGGAAAACTTTCACGGATTTGCTCCCGGAAACATCTTGGAAGCGTTACGGAAGCACCTCGGCTAGGATTTTCTTCACGGAAACAATTTTTTTCACCAAAAACAGCTGAAATGCATAGCCAAGGGGGTTAGGGACCCTTTGAAACAGCCTCCCTTCGCCTATTTATAGGAAAATGGGGGAGGAGGTTGCCGCCCAGCTCCCCTGGCGAGCTGGGTTGCTTCCTCCTTAAGTAACCCAGCTTCCAAAATGTTCTAGTCGAAAATTTGAAAATTGCTATTTGCACACTGTCGCAACCTACCCTTCGACAGGAGGGCGACCCGAGACTCACGGGTGCGTCTTCCAAGAAAGGAAATTGCACGGAGTCACCACCAACGTTTATTTGAGGAAAACGTCAGAAAAACCGGAAAGGTGTGGTCTACGAACATTAAGTGTGAAAGGTTCAAGAGTTGTATTTATGCACGGAGAAGGTATTGGCACCTCACGCGTCCGTTACAAGGGACGACAACCTTTAATCAACTGTGCAAATATGACTTCAATTTGCTTTATTTTCCCTTTTAGGTTTGTCGCAACCTACCCTTCGGCGGGAGGGCGACGCGAGACTCGCGGGATGCGTGTTCCACGAAAGGAATACGCGCGGAGTCGCCACCAACGTTTATTTGAGGAAAACGTCGGAAAAACCGGAAAAGACGCGATCTACGAACTTTTAAGTGAAAGGTTCGGGAGTTGTATTTACGCACGGGGAAGGTATTAGCACCCCACACGTCCGCCCCAAGGGACGGCAGCCTTTAATCGAATGTGCCAACATGACTTTGATTTGTACGTTCCTTTTTATGTCCTTATATCCTTTTATACCCTTTTTATATTTTTCCCTTTTTTGTGGTCGACAAGGGTGTTTCCCTTTGCTCCTACGTATTCCTCAATTTGGGATGAGAAAATCAGACCTACGTAGTTCTTTTTTATCAAGTGATTCATTTTTACTTTAAGAGGTGATCATTTTAAGGCGTTGGACCTTAAAAATGATCCATTTTACTTAGTGAGGAAATGAAATGACAAACTTCAAAAGCCTATTTTTTATGGACGAGCTTGACTAGGCGAATTGATTTTAGCCTTTTAGTTTCACTTTAGTTATTAATCAATTCGATTAAGAATGAGAAATCCCAAAGAGAAAACGTCCACTTGATTTTCCGCTTTATTTTACTAAAAGATGTCTTTTTGATTATTATATTATTTTTTACCTCTTTTTGATTTCCAACGTGGTTACGGCACGACCGAACGGTCGGAATTTATTTTAACCGAAGTTAATGGATAATACAATTCAAACGTTCGGTGGAAATTTATTTTATTTTTAAGTTAAGCGAGAAATGACTTAAGTAAAAATGGCTTAAGCACGTCAACAGGGGGTATAAAAAGTAAACAAAACGAGAATAAAAATGCACGAAACACAATGTGGACCACTACGGGCACATAGAATGAATCGAAAAGCTTGGTTCGAGGTACTTACCCGTTGAAGATCGAAGAACGATGAAGAACGAATGAAGAACGTCGAAGAACGGTTGAAATCTTTGCGAAATTCCTCACGGAAAACGTTACGGAAACGTTTCGGAAGCGCCTCGGCTTAGATTTTCTTCACGGAAACAATTTTTCCAAGCAAATTCGAAAGAGAGAGAAGTGCCTAAGGGGCTGAACCCCTTCCTTCTTGCCTTCCTCCCCTATTTATAGCAAAATAGGGGAGGTGGTTGCCGCCCAGCTCGCCCAGGTGAGCAGGGTTGCTTCCTCCAGAAGCAACCGCCTTCTGGAGGAATATTCCAGAGGGCCCAAGTGGGCCTGGGTGCTATTTGCACCCCCATTTTCACTAAGTACACCCCCCTCTGCTGTTTTTTGGTGATTCTTTTTTTCGTAAAGTTACGGAAACTTACGAATTTCGTAACGATACTTGTTTTCTTTCCGTAATGTTACGGAACCTTGCGGATTACATAATCATCCCCTTTTTGACTTACGGAATGTTACGGAACCTCACTTAATTATGCAACGATGCTTCCATTTGATTTCCGGTGTGTCACGGAAACTTACGGATTGTGCATCAATATTTTTTTGGTTTTTCGGAATGTCCTGGAATTTCACAAATTGCCTAATGATGGGTGCCAAGCACCTCACGAGGACCAAAGAATGGTCGCACGTCATCGAGCAAAGGTCCCCGGACGAAATTAGGGTATGACAGTTGCCCCTCTTTACTTGTCTTTTATTGGAGATAAAAGGAAAGTAAAGATAAGACACTAATTTCGTTCCTCTCGATTTGACGAGAGTCGCAGGTGACCATAAAATCTCCACATGCAAATGACTTGTTGTTCCCAAAATTTCACAAATTGCCTAATGATGGGTGCCAAGCACCTCACAAGGACCAAAGAATGGTCGCTTGTCATCAAGCAAAGGTCCCCGAAAATCAGTGTATGACACTAATTTCGTTCCTCTCGGTTGACGAGAGTCGCGGGTGACCATGACTTGTCGCTCCTAGAATTTCACAAATTGCCTAATGATGGATGCCAAGCACCTCACAAGGACCAAAGAATGGTCGCATGTCATCAAGCAAAGGTCCCCGAAAATCAGTGTATGACACTAATTTCGCTCCTCTCGGTTGACGAGAGTCGCGGGCGATCATGAAATTTCCGCATGTAAATGACTTGTTGTTCCCGGAGGAACAAAAGGTGCAGAAGACTATGTCAGCCTCTGCATGCTATCAAGCGTTCTGTCTTACAGATAGCAAAAGAATGTTTATACGGATAACCACTCGGGTATTTCCGCGTATCATCGGGCCCGCCGCCTCTGGATGATACAAGGGTGCAGAATGACCAAACTTGGTCTCTGCTTGTCATCGGGCCCGCCGCCTCTGGATGACAAATGGGTGCGAATAACCGTAAGGTATCTCCGCGTATCATCGGGCCCGCCGCCTCTGGATGATACAAGGGTGCAGAATGACCAAACTTGGTCTCTGCTTGTCATCGGGCCCGCCGCCTCTGGATGACAAAAGGGTGCGAATAACCGTAAGGTATCTCCGCGTATCATCGGGCCCGCCGCCTCTGGATGATACAAGGGTGCAGAATGACCAAACTTGGTCTCTGCTTGTCATCGGGCCCGCCGCCTCTGGATGACAAAAGGGTGCGAATAACCGTAAGGTATCTCCGCGGGCTACCAGCTCTTGAGTCATGGCAATAAAAGGCGGTATGGTCGACAAAAGCGAGGCTCTTGCTCCTACGTATCCTCCAATGAGGAACTCAGACCTACGTAGTTCTGGATAACTTGTGAGACTTGAAAGAGTCTCAGTGTTTTCTTCGCTAAAATGCAAACATGCTTTAGCAAAGAGACAAATATTCCAACTGATTTAGAGCAGCATATGCTCTCTTTTTTTTTTGAGTGAAAAACAATGCGTCTACCGGGGAAGGAGAGTCTGCTGATGAAATCTCCCATAACCATAAATGAGATTTTGGATGTTAGCATTTCGTTTCTAAATGATCATTTAGAGGAAACACTGGGTTCGACAAAAATAGAAGAAATCCACTCAAAGTGTATCAATCTCGCACAGGTAAGTGTTTCATCCTAATTCCGAACCATAGATATGTCATGACTTGACTTTGCAAATTATTTCCTATCAAATCAAAAATTACACGCGTGATCATGGATCAACAGGGCTTCCCTTGGGAATGGGTTCTTTTGGTGGTTTCTTCTTTCGGCTTTTGTGTGTTTTTGGCTTTTGATTTTTCTGGCTTTTTTTCTTTTTCTGTTTTTGTTTAGTGCGGGGCGAGAAAAAAAGGTCGCTAGTGCACGGGATTTCGGTTGGTAATCAAAGGGAGAAGACCATTTTAGGTCGTGGATTCCTTTCCTTCTTTTTGTTCATTTGGTGACAATTCTGTATTGTTCAGATATTTGTCTGGTTAAAAGACCTTTCTGCACATTTCTTCTAGTTTCTTTGATCAAGAACTTTCTTTCCTTCCTTTTTTACTTTCTCCCATTCTTTGGTTGAGAATTTTCTTTCTTTTCCTTTTGCTTTCTCCCACTCTTTGACTGGGAATTTCCTTTCTTTTCTTTTTGACTTTCTCTTTGATTGGAAATTTTCCTTCTTTTTCTTTTTTGCTTCCGAGGGTAAGGATTATGGTGAGTCAGGATTTTGGCTCAAGGCTTGTAGAATGGCTAGACATGATACATGTCAGGGTTTGGTTTGGTTCAAGGATAAAAAGGGATGCCCCACATTATTTCCATGACACAAATGCAAAAATGATGATTTGGAAATTTTATGCAAAACTGGTCATGCATGCACCTATGCGGACACTCAAGTGTCAAATTTTTATGGTCATCTGATGCTAGGGCTCAGGATTCATTCCCTCTATTTTTAGATCAACCCAATGTTTCCAAAATATGTTCTTTTATCAATTTGTGCATTCATCCGAGTCCATTTTGGGCGTCTGGGAAAAATCTTCACAGCATTCACCCTTCAGGTGCATACACATTTTTTAAAAAACTAGTTATGATCAGTGAATTTTTCCAAAGAAAAGTTGGAAGTCATCTCTTTTCAACAGCATGTTGGTTTTTCAGCTTGACAACTTATTTTTTTCTTTTTTCTACCTTTTTCCTTACTTGCCTTTTTTTTCTTATTTGCTTTCTTTTTCTTTTCACTTTCTTTTCTTTTCTATTTCATTTTCTTTCCTTTTCTATTTTTATTTTTATCATGATTTTTTTTTGTTTATTTCACCTATATACTTTTGGACGATGTTCCTAAACGAAGAACTCTACACGGTTCCAGAATTTCAAACATCATTGATAGTAGTGATATATAAATACTAACGCAACAATCTAAACAAAAATGTATGCGTTGTACAAATGACAATCGAAACAACAAAAACAAACGTTAGTCTCTCAAGTCCAAACAATAACATAGAATAAAAATGACAAAAGAAATATGAAAGAAAACATGAATCTGGGGATCTCCCAGTCACGTATCTCCACTCCCTCCCAAGAAGTCAAGCAAATCGGCCATCTCCTCATCCTCGTGGGCTTCTTCTCCATCGCCGGGAGCTTCTGGGGGTGCCTCTCCTGCTTGGGCCTCGGGCCAATCTCCGGGCCATGCAACCTCTGCCCTGAACTGGTCTAGAGTAGGGCATGAAAAAGAAGCGGAGCCCTGGCTCTGCATGCTAAGGCTCATCTGGTACAGACAGTCATGGGTCCGTACATGTGCTCGGTGGTTGGCCGCCTGCTGGCGAACCAAATGCCGTAAATACTGCTCCATGTCAAATGCCCTAGCCTGGCCAGCCTGATGAGGTGGTGGGGGCGCGCCTACGGCCTGTGGAGCATCACCCTGACCCTGTCTTTGGGTACAGTACTTCTCAATAAAAACCCGGGTGATGGGCGGCCGAATCACCTTGGTAGGTGCAACGGGGACTCCGAACGACTGGCAGAGTCCTGTGATCAGTGCGGGGAATCCCAGGGCCCTGTTGGACTTATCTGGGTCCAAAGGGTGCCTAGTGGGCGCCATACCTGCAAAAATATAGATGGCATCAGCGATCAACTGAGCCACATGGATGCTCATCCGTGTCAGGATGGCGTACACCAGCTGGCACTTCGGCATGGGGAGGTCGGAATTATGATCGGTGGGCAGGATGTTGCTGAGCAGCAGAGTCATCCATATCTGAGTCAGGGTGGTCATGTTGGTGCGCATGATCCGCACCCGTCTTCCGGCAGCAGTCCGGGCAAAATCCTGCCCCGGTATACATAGCAACTGGGCGATGGCCTCCTCATCGAACCCATCAGACCGGTTCCTCCTCTGGCCATACTCGCACTCCTGGCCCTCTTCTAACACCAACGGATATCCCAGGAGCTGGCCGATAGCGTCGGCATCGAACGGGATCCACTGACCCCTAACCCAGGATCTCATGTCACGCACGCCCTCCTCTGTTGGCCAAGCATTGGCATAAAACTCAAGGACTATTTCTGGATCAAACTTGGCCATGGGAGTAACCAGTGGTGCCCACCGCCGGCACCCTATTTCCTCCTGGAAATCAGTATACTCGTCGTCCCTGAGCTGGACGCGTCGCTCCCGGAGAAACGACCACCCCTTGATGGCTTCGAAGCGCTGCTGGTGTACCGCGCTCCTAAAGCGGTGACTATCATACTCCGGAGCGGAACTAGTTCCTTCTGCTGCCTTGTCCTTCCTGGACCTCTTTGAGGCAAGCTTCCTCGGGGCCATTTCCTGCGAAGGCAAACATTTGGAAAGTTAGTTTTACCAGTGGGATACTATTCTTAAAACAAAAATGACATACAACCTCCTCCCATAAATACAAACATCAATGTAAATTTAGAGGAAGCTTATGCGCATATTTCCTTACAAACGTTCTCTTGCACAAGACATTCTATTAACCAAAAAAAAAATGCACCCATATACAATCAAGGCAGCTTCGTTACCTAGATTATTTACACGTACTTCCAAGGTGTATTTGTTACTTACATCACACACCTCCTTGGCTAAATTCACATACATGCATACTCAAAGCATTTTGGGGTACCAAAAATTGCACATGTGCACATCTTGGTATTTCTAATACCTATACATACACAAACTTCATGATGAATCTTGACTATCTACACAATAAGGTGCTACATTTTATGCTCTTTTCAAGTTTTTGCTACCTAAAGCCGCATGCAAATTCAAGTATATTTTCCTTTGCTGACTAAAATTGTATTCAAATTAAAAGGTATACATTTTTTGGTAATGTATCTTCTTTACATAACATGCAACATATTTATGTATATTTTTTTGTGAGACATTTTGACTACCAAAATTATATGTACATACATCCAAGTATTTTGCTATCATACCCAAAGTGTAAATTGCCAAAGGTATTTTGCTACCTATTCTAAACCTACACATTTATGATGAGCAAAATTCCTAACCCTCTAGGCATAGGGAAAATATTGTAGCGTGGCCCATAGCTGATTGCTGGCCAAAAAAAAGGGTAACTTTACCCAATATGCACCTCCTTTTGTGCTTTTTTTTGCATAAAATTTCAGTTTCTAGGACTAGGATATATGTGGGGCAATTACTCTAGCCTTTCTCGGGAATGAATACATATTCCAAAAAAATAGAAAATATGCACAAACCAAAATACCCCATGGGTTGTCTCCTTACAAAAGTCACACGCTAATGCCATTGAGGCATTTCACCGAACACTTGGTGGGCGCGCGTTTAGGCATCAATAGCAAGAGAACGGGGACAATGTGGCATGTCCTATTGTTTCAAAATGCATTATAGGCCTAGGGCCATCTCATACCAACCCCTAATTCAACCTAATCAAGCAAGAAAACAAATCAAAATTGCCCCATATATTTGAGCACACTCCCACAATTTAGAGCACCAAAAGGAGATCAAAATACACCAATGAAAAGCTAGAAAGCTTAGGGATGGAATACTTACTTGTTGGTGATGAACAAAAGCGCAAAACGGAATCAAAAAATGCGAAAAAGGATGACCCTCAATCCCGTGGGTATGGCTTTTGAAAGGGGGGAAAAGAAGTTTTTGAATGTAAAAACGCCCCCCCTTTCGTCATTCCTTTCGTCATTTTTATAATTTGGTGCAGGGGTGGCTCGAACCTGCACCTTTTTTTTTTTTTTTTTTTTTTTTTTTTTTTTTTGAGGGGAACATTAACCATGTCCCCTCCCTTCTCATGGATTAGCATTTTGCCTAACTTGAACTTACTTAGGTTAGAATTAGGCGTTGATTACTTATTTTATTATTACTCTTTTCCTTACAAATAGTAAAAGAAAGCTGCAAAATACAAAGGATACGGGGCTGCCTTGCAGCGACATTCCCTGCTTGTTTCGCACAGAGAAGGGCAACGATCGGTCGGTCGTGACCCCATCCCCGCTTGCGTTCATCCTTAAGTACCTGCAAGTAATAAACAACCAGGTATGGCCAATCTTGGCCGCATCATTACCCTACCTTGATTGGTTTCTGCCGTTCATGTTTTGTCTTCACTCCAGAAGGTAGCCCAAGGTGATCCTGCCCCTGTTTTACCACAACAATATACATGCGTATGCGTATGCGTATGCATGAATGTTTTCAAACGCAGAAAATTTAGGGAAAGTTGGTTCAGGTTCAATTCTAATTAAGCGCTTGGGGGATCCCATGAACTGAGCGGAAGGGCTCAGGCGATCACAAATTAACGCAAGGTGTGAAACTAACGTGAGGACTAAAAGCCTCAAATCCATGTTTATTTCTTTGAAAGATCGTAACAAGAGATACAACGGACCGGAAATCCCCGGGGGGAAATCTAGAAAACGCATAAAGATAGAGAACATGCAGCGACATCCTTAATTGCCCCAGCTTCTAAGCATAATATTGTTTGACGACATCAGAGTTCACGGGTGAAGGTAGCTCTTCGCCATCCATGTTGGTAAGCACCAGGGCTCCTCCGGAGAAAGCCCTCTTCACAACAAAAGGCCCTTCGTAGTTCGGGGCCCATTTCCCTCGGTGGTCCTTGACAGCATGGGACATTTTCTTTAGCATAAGGTCTCCCTCATGGAACTTGCGTAAGCGTACTTTCTTGTCGAACGTGCTCTTCATTCTTTGCTGGTACAAGCGCCCATGACTCATGGCCGTTAAGCGCTTACCCTCAATGAGGTTGAGCTGATCGTAGCGTGTTTGAGCCCACTCTGATTCCTTTAATCCGGATTCTGCCAAGATCCTTAATGACGGGACTTCTACCTCAAATGGTAACACCGCCTCCATCCCATATACCAATGAGAACGGCGTTGCCCCAGTTGACGTTCGCACTGAAGTCCGGTAACCGTGCAACGCGAATGGGAGCATCTCGTGCCAATCCTTGTATGACACGGTCATCTTTTGGATAATCTTTTTGATATTCTTATTGGCTGCTTCCACGGCTCCATTCATCTTTGGCCGGTAGGGTGTGGAATTGTGATGCTGGATTTTAAACTCCTCGCACATTTCCCCCATCATCTTGTTATTCAGGTTGGTGCCGTTGTCCGTGATAATCTTTCTTGGCAAACCATATCGGCAGATGATCTCCTTCTTAATGAACCTGACCACCACATTCCTCGTGACATTGGTATATGAAGCCGCCTCGACCCACTTGGTGAAATAATCTATTGCTACGAGGATGAAGCGATGACCATTCGAGGCCTTGGGCTCAATGGCCCCGATGACATCTATTCCCCACATGGAGAAAGGCCAAGGGGCGGACATGACATTCAGGGGATGCGGTGGGGCATTGACATTATCCGCGAATGCTTGACATTTGTGGCACTTCCTCACATGGACACAACAATCACTTTCCATGGTAAGCCAGTAATAACCTGCTCTTAAGATCTTCCTGGCCATAGCATGCCCGTTGGCGTGCGTTCCAAACGAGCCCTCATGGACTTCCTCGATCATGTGATTTGCCTCCTTGGCATCCACACATCGCAGGAGTGTCATGTTGTGATTTCTCTTATACAGTGTGCCTCCGCTCATGAAGAAACTGGCTGCCAACCTCCTCAATGTCCTTTTATCGTTGTCGGCAATCTCTGGCGGGTATTCTTTGCTTACGACACTTGGCAACAATGTACGAAACTTGATGTCGTAATACCAAGGCTTTCCGTCCCGTTCCTCTTCCACTTGGCAACAATGTGCGGGTTTGCCACGACACTGAAATTCAATGTAGGGTAGGTCCCCGTGCGGTGTTAGCTGGAACATAGATGCCAACGTAGCAAGCGCATCCGCCATTTGATTTTCCTCGCGGGGAACATGATGGAAGGAGATCTCATCGAAAGTCTTAGCCAATTCCTTGATGTAGGCTTTGTAGGGTATCAGCTTGGGATCTCTAGTTTCCCATTCCCCTCTCAGCTGATGGATTACCAACGCTGAGTCGCCGTACACCTTGAGTAGTTTGACATCGGAGTCAATTGCTGCCTGGACGGCTAGGGCACATGCTTCATATTCGGCCATGTTGTTGGTGCAGTCGAATCCTAGCCTGGCTGTGAAAGGTACACATTGATTGTCCGGAGAGATCAACACTGCCCCAACGCCATGACCTAGAATGTTTGACGCTCCGTCAAACCATATAGTCCATTTGTCCCGATCTTCGTCCAACTTTTCCTCGAACAAGGCCATGATGTCCTCATCCGGGAATTCCGGATGCATGGGCTGGTAGTCGTTAAGAGGCTGTTGGGCCAAATAATCTGCCAAAGCGCTTCCTTTTATCGCCTTTTGGGTGACGTAGACTATATCAAACTCAGATAGCAAGACTTGCCACCGGGCGATTCGTCCTGTGAGAGCTGGCTTTTCAAAGATGTACTTGACCGGGTCCATTTTGGATATCAACCAGGTAGTATGGCTCAGCATGTACTGCCTTAAGCGATGGGACGCCCATACTAAAGCACAACACGTTCTTTCGAGCAAGGAGTAATTCATCTCACAGGTCGTGAACTTCTTACTTAGGTAGTAAACAGCGCGCTCTTTTTTCCCGGATTCGTCATGTTGCCCCAGCATACACCCCATTGATTCGTCCAAGATTGTCATGTACAAAATGAGAGGCCTTCCAGGTACTGGTGGCATAAGCACGGGAGGATTCATTAGGCACTTTTTGATCCTTCCAAAAGCCTCTTGGCAATCCTCATTCCACCGATCAGTTTGGTTTTTGCGCAAGAGTTTAAACAACGGCTCACAAATGGCGGTGAGCTGCGATATGAATCTGGCAATATAATTCAAGCGCCCCAGGAAACCTCGGACTTGCCTCTCTGTACGGGGTTCTGGCATCTCAAGGATAGCCTTCACTTTTTCGGGGTCTACCTCTATCCCTTTCTGGCTTACAACGAAACCAAGCAATTTCCCTGATTTGACCCCAAAGGTACACTTAGCGGGGTTCAACCTTAATTGATATTTCTTAAGCCTTTCGAACAACTTCCGCAGGTTGACAAGGTGTTCTTCCTCAGATTTAGATTTAGCAATTATGTCGTCCACGTAGACCTCGATCTCTTGATGCATCACATCATGGAACAAAGCTACCATGGCCCGTTGATAAGTTGCCCCGGCATTCTTGAGTCCAAAGGACATCACCTTGTAACAGAACGTTCCCCACAGGGTGACGAAAGTAGTCTTTTCCATATCCTCGGGCGCCATCTTTATCTGATTGTAACCAGAGAAACCGTCCATGAAGGAAAATAAAGCGAAATTGGTCGTGTTATCTACGAGGATATCGATGTGTGGTAAAGGAAAATTGTCCTTGGGACTGGCCCGATTCAGGTCCCGATAATCTACACACATTCGTACTTTCCCATCTTTTTTAGGAACTGGTACGATGTTGGCAACCCATTCTGGATACCGAGCGACGGCCAGAAATCCAGCGTCAAATTGCTTCTTCACTTCTTCTTTTATCTTCAAGGATGTTTCGGGCTTCATCCTCCTCAATTTCTGTTTTACCGGGGAACACCCGGGATTTAGAGGTAATCGGTGCTGCACAATGTCAGAACTCAAACCGGGCATATCTTGGTATGACCAAGCAAAGATGTCTTGGTAGTCTTTTAGCAGGATTATTAATTCTTCACGGATAGGTGCGGTAATGCCTGTACCTATCTTTACTTCCCTCTTTCCACTGCCAATTCCTAAGTCTACTAGCTCTGTTTCTTCTTGATGAGGCCCCATTTCTTGGTCCTCATGGGCGACCATTCTTTCTAGTTTCGAAGGAAGTCCCACATCCTCATCTCCTTCATCTTCCGTTTGATTCATTTCTTGCTCGAAGTTGATAGACAGGTCCCAGGTATTAGTACCTTCGGGGGACTCGTCATCGAATCTGCCGTTTTAGAAAAAGAAGTAAACATGCAAATGAATGAGAATGGGTAGAGACCAGGAACAGATGAAGAAAGATCCTTGTATTATAAATTCAAAAACAAAAGACACAAAGCCTTAACAAAATGAAAACTCTAAAGCCTAGGCCCAACTATAGAGCTTTTAAAACCGTAAAGGTTTACATTATGCTTGTTGCGTAAATGCCGGGGCGTTCCTCCACTCGCCAATTTCCCAGCTGGAAATCAGGAGAGCATGGTCGTACCAAATCCAAAGTACTCGGAATATCATCTTCGCATATCGCGAACGCTTGACCTTTGTCTCCCGAACCCGCACTTATAAAGCTTCTACTTATGTGGCAGGGCGGGCTTCCTTCACCTTCTTGTCTCCAACGCGAACTTTGACCATTGTTCTTCCTTCCCGTAATGCTTCTTTTCATGTCTGCCTGAGTGGGCTTATAGCCTAAACCATACTTCCCACGATTTCCTTGAGTATTTATCAGGCTAGTTATGCCGCCGTTGTTTTTTCCTAAACCCATCCCGGGTTCAAAACCGTTCCCCAACATAACTCGGGCCATCATTACCGCTGCATCGGACAGACAAGGTTGCCCAAAGAGGGAGTCCACGGAGGAAATGCTGACCACCTCAAAAGACTGGAAAGCAGTTTCTAACGATTCTTCTGCGGCTTCCACATAAGGCATGGAGGATGGGCAGCTTACCAAGATATCTTCCTCGCCTGACACGATGACCAAGTGCCCCTCCACTACGAATTTCAGCTTTTGGTGGAGCGTAGACGGCACGACTCCCACTGAGTGGATCCACGGGCGCCCTAACAGGCAGCTGTAGGGGGGGTAATATCCATTATTTGGAAGGTGACTTGACAGGTGTGAGGGCCTATTTGTACTGGGAGATCGATCTCTCCCCTAACCTCTCGGCGAGTGCCGTCGAAGGCCCGAACCACCATTGAACTTGGTTTTAAGTGGGAAACATTGAATGGTAACTTCTCCAAAGTGCTCTTAGGCATCACGTTTAAACTGGAACCATTATCGATGAGTACCTTGGCTACGATATGGTCCATACACTTAACTGACACGTGTAAAGCCTTATTATGCCCTCTCCCCTCGGCGGGGATTTCTTCTTCGGCGAAGGCAAGATAGTTGTTGGCAGTGATATTGTTGAGCAGCCCTCCGAAACCTTCTACCGAGATATCTTGGGCCACGTGAGCCTCGTTCAGCACTTTTACTAGCAGAGCCCGATGAGGCTCGGAGCTCATAAGTAACTCCAGCAGCGAGACCCTAGCCGGGGTTTTGTTGAGCTGTTCGATAACCTTGAATTCGCTCTGCTGAATTATGCGAAGGAACTCGCTGGCTTCCTCTAGCGACACCTCCTTTCTACCATCCTTTTTCTCTGGGGGCCCCTTTGCTGGAATATCTTTATTCGAAGCGTGGGGTGCTTCGCCATCTTGTTCCTCCACCACTTTTCCTTTTCCTTTGACGTCGGCGGGTTGGACTGGTAGGTCCGAAGGTGCGAACATACGACCACTACGGGTCACACCACTCAGCCCCGTGATACTTGTTACTTTAGCTGACAGCGAGCTGACGTCAGTGACTTCTTCCTCCTTCTTCCCCGGAGGTGTATATCTCCACGGGACCGCGTGACTATTTTGATATGGGAAAGGAACAGGTTTGGCCATTAAGGGGTGCCCGAGCTTTTGCGAGGCTGCACTTTTAGTGAAGTATATCACCAAGGGTTTGGGCTTCGCAACACCGCTCCCCTCCGTAGATTGCATGCATATGTGCTGCTCTTCTTTTCCTTCAATGCCGACTTCTAGTCGACCTTGGTCTATCATCCGCTGTAACAATTCCTCTACTTCCAAACACGTCTCCATGTCATGCATCTCGCCGGAATGTAGCAGACAGGAATCCTCCTTACACCCACTATGGGGAATTACACCTCCCTTTTGTAGGGCCTCAAAGATAAACCTCCTAGGGGTTGCCACATCTCTTAAAGGTTTAGACCTGTGGGGCCTATCGGATTCAACTGCATTAACTACTCCCCCTCCATGATTGGCGAGCGGGTTGGTCCTCACATTGGGCCGATCCTCTTGGAAAGTCAGCCATCCGGCATCCATTAAATGTTGGACCTTGTATTTAAGGGCCAAGCATTTTTCGACGGAATGCCCCGGGACACCCCCATGGTACTTGCAAGTTGCATTAGGGTCATACCACTTCGGGAAAGGGGGTTCGAGGACCCTTCCGGGAGTTACCACGGCCAAATGATTGGCGATGAGGGATGGTAGAAGATCTTCGTACGTCATTGGGAGCGGGGTGAATTCCGGCAATGGCCTCGGAGGGAAGTTCCTTGTCGTGTTGGAATTACCGGCCGGTCGAGTCGTGTTCGGAGTTGGAACTTGGGGAGCTTCCCTCTGGGTGGGTGCCTTAGGCTGCACGGGTGTTGAACTAGAGGCGTTCCCCGCATGAGCCGAGAAGCTTGGGTGATGTTGCGCGTACTGATGGGTACCATGAGGTGTTTGCTGGGGTTTGACCCACGCGGGTGTTGAAGAGACGGCATGGGCATCTCCTTCTTTCCTTTTTGCCCCTGTCGCCCCGATTCTTTTGGCATTCACGTTTGTGGAGGAAACGTAATCAAACTTTCCTCTCTTCAATCCAACCTCGATTCTTTCCCCGGCAAACACCAGATCCGCAAAGCTGGACGGCATGTAACCCACTAGCTTCTCATAGTAGAACACTGGCAGAGTGTCTACCATCATGGTGATCATCTCTCTCTCAACCATGGGAGGAGCTACTTGTGCCGCCAAATCCCTCCATCGCTGCGCATATTCTTTAAAGGTTTCACCCTCTTTCTTGAACATATTCTGCAGTTGAGTACGGTCAGGAGCCATATCAGAATTGTACTGATACTGCCTTAGGAAGGCGGTAATCAGATCCTTCCAAGTACGGATACGGGAAGCTTCCAAATTAGTGTACCACACTACCGCAGCTCCGGCCAAGCTATCCTGAAAGAAGTGTATCAACAGCTTTTCATCTTTAGAATGGGCGCCCATCTTACGGCAGTACATTTTGAGATGGTTTTTGGGACAAGTCGTCCCTTTATACTTGTCGAAGTCCGGCACTTTGAACTTTGGGGGAATAACAACATCGGGTACTAAGCAAAGATCCTTCATGTCTGCAAACGGATAGTCCCCAAATCCTTCCACAGCCCTCAATCTTTCCTCAAGGAGATCGAGCTTCCTCCTTTCTTCAGTTGCCGGGGGCGGCCCTTCCATAGACAAAACTATTGGCGATGCTGCGATGTTGGGTTGAGGCAACGTGCCTGGTGCCGGCCCTTCGGGGATCGGGGGATAAAACTCGACATCCCTCCAAGCATAATCTTGAGGGTCTTTATGGACTTCGTCGGGCTGCTGAGGAGGCTCTTTTTCATGGACGGGAGAAGCAATGTGGCCCGCATCTTCTTGCAAGATGGGTGGTGAATAGTTGGGCGGCAATCCATAAGGGTAAGCCGCTCGGTTGCATCCCAGGTGAGGGCTGCCATCGTGCCCCAGTGTGTCCCTTCCCCGTCCTACTATGTTTGAGGGAGGATGGTGCGTAGTTGCCAAGAGAGTCGGGTCTGCTTCGGCAGCCGAACTGACAGCGGCGGCAGTGGCCGCGTTCTTCTCCATGAGCTGTTTCATACCTAACATGGCCTCCATCATGGAGGCCATTTGTTCTTTCAGAGCCGACATGTCGGCTTTCATCTGTTCCTGCGTCTCCTCTTGATCACCCATCGTTCTAGATTTGGATCTGGTGCGATAGGGATCCCTTGCGGCGCGTTTAGTTATGGTGTTTTTCCCTAAAAAACCAAACGTGAGGAGTGGGTAAAGAAAGAAAACGCATGCTAGAGATGAGATGTAGGAGTGATTTGATTTGCACAAGCTTTTTGGAGTAGAAACATGGGACCAACTCATTTTATTTCAAAAAGGAAGTCATATCTAGTCAAGGTCTGAGAGACCATACAAGTTTCCTAACGATTTCTAATTATGTGGGCCATTAAGTCTATCATATGCTGACAATAGCCGAGAAGCCCATGAATCTCTTCGGGGGCGGAGTAGGTGTCTGCCATTGCCTTGGCCTTGGCTAACAATCGGGGAAGTTCTTGACTCCCGTTCAAGGTAAGAGCAAACCGATCCATCCACATGGTTGCCTCTTGGTGTAAAGAGTCGATCACCCTTCCTCTAGCCTCTTTTTCCGCGTATTCTTGGGCATACTCATCCGCGATTCTATGCTCGTGGGCCGTGGCTAGACCTAACTCTTCTTGGTACTTGGCGATGATAGCTAACATGTTGGTCTCTGTCTCGCATAAACGCTGAGACAAGCTTCTTTTGGACCTTGAACAAGCAATCAACTCCTCTTTCAGAACCATGCTATGTGCTCGCGACTGGTCCCTTTCTTCCCTTCGCAACTTGAGTTCATTATTGCTACCCCATAGAGCTCCGCGAAATTTGTTCCGGCCATACTCTTCCTTGCGAGCCCTCTTGGTTTCTTGTTCAAGGGCTCTTGCGGTAATTGCATTCTCTTCCCGTAACCCGGCACACTCCTTCCGAACGTGTGTAGCAGCCAACTTGAACTTCTCCTTGGCGAGTTTTGCCTTTCCTAACTCGCTTTTGAGAGCTTGGACTTCTTCGTCCTCTTCCGGTGCTTCAAAATTCTCTTCGCTGACGACTTTTAACTTGGCGAGCCAATCTAAACCTCGTATGCGAACTTTCAGCCATTCGTGGTACCCACCAATGATGCCATTACGAATGCCTCTAAGCTCTTGATCTTTCCTTAACGGGGTTTCCCATGCCTTATGGATTCTTTGTATAGTCTTGGAATTTTGTGCGCCGAGATCCCTCCCAAGGAAAGGAGACATGCTTTCTTCCGTCGGTGCTCCCCTCATGGGGTACCCTAGTTGTCTTATAGCGAGCGTGGGATTGTAATTAATACAACCCCTCGTTCCTACCAGCGGAATGTTTGGGTATCTTCCACATGAGAAAAGGACTCCTTCTTTTCCTTCCTTCCATCGGGGGAACCAACTGATTGTTCTACCTCCTATCCCGGCCAAGAGCTGGTCCCAATCCATTCTCCTCTTTTCAGTACACGAGCGATGGCTCAGGAGCGGACATGGATGTCTTGTGTCTTGTTGGAACAAGTGTGAAACCAACCAAACACAGAGGGCGGGTAAGCAACAGATGATCCGTGCGCTACTCTTCTCGCACCTTCGGTCAAATGTGTCAAATAGATCTGCCAAGACAGCTACCACCGGAAAGCATCGATTGCTGCTAGGTCTACCAAACCATCCACGTTTGGAAAGAGGACGACCCCAAAAATTAGCAAAGCTAACACATCCATAAACGGGACCCAGTCTCCTTGATTGGCCATACCCCTCGCCTTGTCTTCTAGGTACTTCTGTGGTAGGCCCGCTATGCCGTTCCGAGTCTGTTTTATGCGGTCCAAACCTCTTGCTGAATCCTTGACCACAGTTGCAATTCTGCTCAAAGAGGGGAGACATCCGGAGGAAAGATATGGTTTTCTTCCCCCGAGAGGACATCCTAGAATTTCTTCAAATTCTTCAATGGTTGGTACTAATTGGAAGTCTCCGAATGTGAAGCATCTCAAAGGCTGGTCGTAGTATTGGGTGAGTGATGCAATGGCTTCTATGGACACCTCTGCTATGGTCAACTCTAAGATCTTTCCGTAAGTCTTGCGGAAGGCTTGCATTTGGAGGGGTTCCATCAACCGCCCTAATTCCTTGATGCTGGTGGTATCTGGGCTTTTGACCTTGACTTGGTAGAACCTCTTGCCGGTTTGATTTGTTCCCATGCTTACTAAAGTGAGACAAAAGCCGGTGCAAATCAAAACTCCGATATCTCATGGGTGGGATGGATGAATGCATGAAGAAATGCATATGACACAGATGCAATTTACGAATACGGGGGTCCGGGGAATTTGTCACCTTCTTAGATACGACATCTAGGGGTAGCGAAATGCCCCAACGCACGTTTTTAAGAAGGCGACACGGACCCTCCGTTGGTTTGTTTACAGTAGGGATCAAGACAGAACCCATATGCAATGCCTATGCAAAAGACACAATGCGGGAATGTGCACAGTATGACAATATTTACCGAACATAAGCAAAAGGGTATATGATACTCATGCATGGCAGTGTGAAAAATGGCACGCAGCGTGTTTGCTTCGTGCCCCTATTGAAGGGACCTATAAGGGAGAGAACTAACTAGGCTTTTAGCAATAATTCCCAAGGTAGTTATATCTCTCTTGATGGTTTCTAGAGGTATCATCCCCTTTGACGAACATATTGTAGCAGTAGGGACTACTAGCAACAATAGGTTTTCAAAGAGAAAAGCTCTAGATGAGGGTTCACTGTAATCAAGCAAGTCGGAGACCTAGCATGATCACAGATTCACCTCCACTCCTTATGTTCCCATGAACCCGGGTATAGGGCCCTTTTTCACTCACAGTGTGTGCAAATAGTGTTAGTGTTTGTGTGCATCAAATGAATAAATATTTACCTCATGCATACATTCTAAAACACACTAAAAGCAACAAATAGTTTATATACACAAGAACATAAGACAAATAAAGGGAAACCAACAAAGGAGAAAGTCATGATAAAACATTGCACAAGATTAAATGGCCTAACTCTCTAAAAAACAGTCCCCAGTGGAGTCGCCAACTGTCGCAACCTACCCTTCGGCGGGAGGGCGACGCGAGATTCGCGGGATGCGTGTTCCACGAAAGGAATACGCGCGGAGTCGCCACCAACGTTTATTTGAGGAAAACGTCGGAAAAACCGGAAAAGACGTGATCTACGAACTTTTAAGTGAAAGGTTCGGGAGTTGTATTTACGCACGGGGAAGGTATTAGCACCCCACACGTCCGCCCCAAGGGACGGCAGCCTTTAATCGAATGTGCAAACATGACTTTGATTTGTACGTTCCTTTTTATGTCCTTATATCCTTTTATACCCTTTTTATATTTTTCCCTTTTTTGTGGTCGACAAGGGTGTTTCCCTTTGCTCCTACGTATTCCTCAATTTGGGATGAGAAAATCAGACCTACGTAGTTCTTTTTTATCAAGTGATTCTTTTTTACTTTAAGAGGTGATCATTTTAAGGCGTTGGACCTTAAAAATGATCCATTTTACTTAGTGAGGAAATGAAATGACAAACTTCAAAAGCCTATTTTTTATGGATGAGCTTGACTAGGCGAATTCATTTTAGCCTTTTAGTTTCACTTTAGTTATTAATCAATTCGATTAAGAATGAGAAATCCCAAAGAGAAAACGTCCACTTGATTTTCCGCTTTATTTTACTAAAAGATGTCTTTTTGATTATTATATTATTTTTTACCTCTTTTTGATTTCCAACGTGGTTACGGCACGACCGAACGGTCGGAATTTATTTTAACCGAAGTTAATGGATAATACAATTCAAACGTTCGGTGGAAATTTATTTTATTTTTAAGTTAAGCGAGAAATGACTTAAGTAAAAATGGCTTAAGCACGTCAACAGGGGGTATAAAAAGTAAACAAAACGAGAATAAAAATGCACGAAACACAATGTGGACCACTACGGGCACATAGAATGAATCGAAAAGCTTGGTTCGAGGTACTTACCCGTTGAAGATCGAAGAACGATGAAGAACGAATGAAGAACGTCGAAGAACGGTTGAAATCTTTGCGAAATTCCTCACGGAAAACGTTACGGAAACGTTTCGGAAGCGCCTCGGCTTAGATTTTCTTCACGGAAACAATTTTTCCAAGCAAATTCGAAAGAGAGAGAAGTGCCTAAGGGGCTGAACCCCTTCCTTCTTGCCTTCCTCCCCTATTTATAGCAAAATAGGGGAGGTGGTTGCCGCCCAGCTCGCCCAGGCGAGCTCAGCTCGCCCAGGCGAGCAGGGTTGCTTCCTCCAGAAGCAACCGCCTTTTGGAGGAATATTCCAGAGGGCCCAAGTGGGCCTGGGTGCTATTTGCACCCCCATTTTCACTAAGTACACCCCCCTCTGCTGTTTTTTGGTGATTCTTTTTTTCGTAAAGTTACGGAAACTTACGAATTTCGTAACGATACTTGTTTTCTTTCCGTAATGTTACGGAACCTTGCGGATTACATAATCATCCCCTTTTTGACTTATGGAATGTTACGGAACCTCACTTAATTATGCAACGATGCTTCCATTTGATTTCCGGTGTGTCACGGAAACTTACGGATTGTGCATCAATATTTTTTTGGTTTTTCGGCATGTCCTGGAATTTCACAAATTGCCTAATGATGGGTGCCAAGCACCTCACGAGGACCAAAGAATGGTCGCACGTCATCGAGCAAAGGTCCCCGGACGAAATTAGGGTATGACAACGTTTTTATGTCTTTTTATGCCTTTTGTATTTTTTATCTTTTTCTGGTCGACAAGGGTGTTTCCCTTGCTCCTACGTATTCCTCAATTGTGGTAAGGAAATCAGACCTACGTAGTTCTTCGAGAACTAAACGTTGGTTAAGTTATTTTTTATCTTTTTTTGCAAGATATATTTTGACTGAACAAAAGGTTGTTTTAAGGCGTTGGACCATTAAAAGATCTTTCGATTCTTTTGAAAGGAGAGAAAACATTAAGGAATTGGACCATTGATGATCTCTTGGTGTTTTGAAAGAGGTGACAAAGTTATATGTTGACTTTAGGCTTTTAAAAGTCCACTTTTAATAAAAGCAAAGAGGATCATTTCAAGGCGTTTGACCTTAAGATGTTTTTTAGGTGATGATAAAAGCTTGATTTGTGAGTTGATTTTAGCCTTAGTTTCACTTTGGTTATTAGTCAATTCGATTAAGAATAAAATCCCAAAGAAAAATGTCCGATTGATTTTTTTTAATTATTTTATTTAAAGATATTTTTTTATTATTATATTATTATTTTGCCTCTTTTTGGTTTTAAACGTGGTTACGGCATGAAAGATCAATCGGATTTTATTCTAACAGAGATTAAAAGATATTACAACTCAAATGATCGGTGAAAATTTATTTTATTTTTGATTAGCCGAGAAAACGACTACAATAAATGGTTAAAGCACGTCAAAAGGGGGTACGGAAAGCAAACAAAATAAAAATAAAAGCACGCGAAACAAGTGGGGACCACTAAGGGTACATAGAATGAATTGAAAGGTTCGATTTCGGGAACTTACCGGTTAAAGACCGAAGAATGACGAAGAACGAATGAAGAACGATGAAGAACGGTGGAAAATCTTCATGAAATCGCCCACGGAAACGTCTCGGAAGCGTTACGGAATCGCCTCGGCTTGGATTTTCATCACGGAAACAATTTTTCTCACTAATTTCAAGTGAATCTCAGATACCAGGAGGGTTGAACGAATTTGCTCTGCCCTCTTTCCCCTATTTATAAGGGAAAAGAGGGAGGTGGTTGCCATCTAGCTCGCCCAGGCGAGCTGGGTTGCTTCCACTAGAAGGCCTTCTGTTGGAACATCCTGGAAGGCCCAAGTGGGTCTGATTGCTATTTGCACACCCTGTTTACTAAATACACCCTCTTTGCCTTTTTTTGCTGATTCTTTTTCCGTAACGTTACGGAACTTTACGAATTACGTAATGATACTTGTTTTCTTTCCGTAATGTCACGAAGCTTTATGGATTACGCAACCATCCCCTCTTTGACTCTTGGAATGTTACGGAACTTTACAGATTGCACAATAATGCTTCCTTTCGACTCCCGACATGTCGCGGAACTTCACGGATGGCCTAACGATCGGTGTTAAGTACCTTGATGCGGCCAAGCGAAGGTTGCATCCCACCAAACAGATGGTCCCCGGACGAAATTAGGGTATGACAATTGCCCCTCTTTACTTGTCTTTTATTGGAGATAAAAGGGAAGTAAAGATAAGACACTAATTTCGTTCAAGCAGAACATCATTCGGCCGGTCAATATCCCCGCCAGCGGTACCTGTCGTTCAGAAAGAAAAGAAAAGGCATCAGAAGCGTCAACAAACTTCAGTGTTTTGAAAATGACAAAGTTGGACGACCACGACACCATTGCACCCGATCGTCTCTGCCCAGCAGAGAAGAATCTCGCGCGTCATTCGGCTTGAATGTTTTTGGACGACGAGAGCAAAAAACCTGCAAAAATTTTGAAAATGATCAGCACCGAACGACCAACATCATCCTGATAACGCCGAATTCATTCCCCTTGGTTGACGAAAGGTGCGGATGACCATAAGGTATTTTCGCCTACCACCTGACTCACTGTCCCTGGATGACAAAAGGTGCAGAAGACGATGTCGGTCTCTTCGCGTCAACGGGCTCGTTTGCCTCCTGGTTGACGAAAGGTGTGGGTAACCATAAGGTAATCCCGCGTGTCACCTGACTTCACGGGTCAGGACGACAAAAGGTGCAGGAGACAATGTTAGTCTCTGTGCGTCAACGGGCTCATTTGCCCCTGGTTGACGAAAGGTGGGGGTAACCATAAGGTAACCCTGCGTGTCACCTGACTTCACGGGTCAGGACGACTAAAGGTGCAGGAGACAATGTTAGTCTCAGTGCGTCAACGGGCTCGTTTGCCCCTGGTTGACGAAAGGTGCGGGTGACCACAAGGTAACCCTGCATGTCACCTGACTTCACGGGTCAAGACGAAAAAAGGTGCAAGAGACAATGTTAGCCTCTCCATGCTATCATGCGTTGAATCTTATAGACCGCAACAAAATGATTATACGGATAACCACTTGGGTATTTCTGCCTGCCCTCTAACTTCACGGGTTAGTGCTTGACTGAGGTAGTCTGCACGGAAGATGACGTAAATCTCCGCGTGTCAATGGGCTTATTGGCCGCGATTGACAAAGGGTGCAGAAGACAACGTTAGTCTCTACATGCTATCAGGCATTGAGTCTTACAGATAGCAAAAGAATGTTTATACGGATAACCACTTGGGTATTTCCGCCTGTCCCCTAACCTCACGGGTTAGTGCTTGACAGAGGTAGTCTGCACGGAAGATGACGTAAATCTCCGCGTGTCAGCGGGCTCGCTTGCCTCTGGTTGACAAAAGGTGCAGATAACCATAAGGTACCCCCGCATGTCATCGGACTCGCCGTCTCTGGATGATAAAGGGTGCAGAAGACAACGTTAGTCTCTGCATGCTATCAGGCGTTGAGTCTTACAGATAGCAAAAGAATGTTTATACGGATAACCACTTGGGTATTTCCGCCTGCCTCCTAACCTCACGGGTTAATGCATGATAGAGGTTGTCAGCGCGGAAGATGACGTAAATCTACGCATGTCAACGGGCTCGCTTGCCTCTGGTTGACAAAAGGTGTGGATAACCATAAGGTATCCCTGCATGTCATCGGACTCACCGTCTCTGAATGACAAAGGTGCAGATGACGATGTTAGTCTCTGCGTGTCAACGAGCTCGCTTGCCTCTGGTTGACAAAAGGTGCAGAAGACGACGTTAGTCTCTGCATGCTATCAGGCATTGAGTCTTACAGATAGCAAAAGAATGTTTATACGGATAACCACTTGGGTATTTCCGCTTGCCCCCTAACCTCATGGGTTAGTGCTTGACAGAGGTAGTCTGGTGCGGAGAAATTATTTGTGTATCTCCGCATGTCACCTGACTTCAGGGTCAGTATGACAGAGATTGTGGGGCGGCCGACAAAATCGAGGCTCTTGCTCCTATGTATCCTCAATTTGTGATGAGGAACTCAGACCTACGTAGTTCTTGAGAACTGTGAGACTAAAATAGTCTCGGTGTTTTTTCACTAAAATGCGAACATGCTTTAGTAAAGAGACAAAACTTCCAATTGATCAGAGCAACATATGCTTTTTTGGATGAAAAACAATGTGTCTATCGGGGAAGGAGAGTATGCTGATGAAATTTTCTCATAACCATAAATGAGATTTTGGATGTTAGCATTTCGTTTCTAAATGACCATTTAGAGGAAACACTGGGTTCAACAAAAATAAAAGAAAATCACTCAAAGTGTATCAACCTCACACATGCAAGTGTTTTATCCTAATTCTGAACCATAGGTATGTCATGACTTTGATTTTGCAAATCATTTTTGTCATACCCTAATTTCGTCCGGGGACCTTTGCTTGATGACATGCAACTTTTGTTTGGTCCTTGTGAGGTGCTTGGCACCCATCATTAGGCAATTTGTGAAATTCCGGGACATGCCGGAAAGCAAAAGAAAATATTGATGCACAATCCGTAAGGTTCCATGACACACCGGAAATCAAATGGAAGCATCGTTGCACAATTAATGAGGTTCCGTAATATTCCGTAAGTCAAAAAGGGGATTGTTAGTGTTTAGCTCTACTGAGCTTTAAAAGATTGGCTAAGATTTTGTTAAAACATAAGCACTTAGACAATGAAGGAAAGCTGGAGTTGCTGCACATGATGTCCAACGTTATGTCAAGGAATAAGATCGGGCTGCACAATGCACAAGGCAAGATAAAATGTCAAATGAAGAATTGAAGTTGCAGGATCCACGATGTCGGATACAATGTCCTGACATCCTGCCCGAGAATACTGGAGTTGCTGTACAATGCAAGATAAAAGTCAAGTGCAGAAGTGAAGTTGCAGGATCCACGATGTCGGATACAATGTCCTGACATCCTGCCCGAGAATACTGGAGTTGCTGTACAATGCAAGATAAAAGTCAAGTGCAGAAGTGAAGCTGCAGGATCCACGATGTCGGACACGATGTCCTGACATCCGGCCCGATAATACTGGACATATAAATCTGTTATATCTTTAACAGATTATTGTGCAGTTAGCAAGAGATTAGATGATCTATCTTCTGGAACGAATTAAAAGATCATTAAAGTTCGAATTTCAAAGTAGAAGAGTTCGTTCAGGGATTAAAGATTAAAGATTAAAGATTCAAACTAAAAGATCAAAAGTTATCTTTTAGTTCTTTAACTGCAGATTTTTTCAGAAGAAGATAGATCTCCTCCAGCATCAAGCCGTTGCAGCCCAGAAACGCAAATTGCTATATAATCATGGAGGGTGCACGAGTTCTGTACCAAGTCCGGGATTGAAGAGTTATTTTGTGAGTTTTGGGACTTGAGTCTTTTGTGAGCCACCTTGATGGTACCCTAACATCAAGTGTTGGACCTATGTGTGTAGAGTTGATCTCTTGTGTGTAGAGTTGATCTCTTGTGTCTAGAGTTGATCTCTAGTGTGTAGAGTTGATCTCTTTTGTTCAGAGTTGATCTCTGGTGTGTCTTTGACTTAATTGTAAACATGGGAGTGTGAGTGAGAGGGAGTGAGCAGAGGTTCTCATATCTAAGATTGGGTCTTAGGTAGAGATCGCACGGGTAGTGGTTAGGTGAGAAGGTTGTAAACAGGGGCTGTTAGACCTTGAACTAACACTATTGAGAGTGGATTTCCTCCCTGGCTTGGTAGCCCCCAGATGTAGGTGAGGTTGCACCGAACTGGGTAAACAATTCTCTTGTGTTATTTACTTGTTTAATCTGTTCATACGGACACATATAATCTGCATGTTCTGAAGCGTGATGTCGTGACATCCGGTACGACATCTGTCCCCCAGTATCAGAATTTCAGGGATGATTATGTAATCCCCTAAGGCTAAAATCAACTCGCCTAGTCAAGCTCGTCCATAAAAATAGGTTTTTGAAGTTTATCATTTCAATTTCTTACTAAGTAAAATGGATCATTTTCAAGGTCCAACGCCTTAAAATGATCACCTTTTAAGTAAAAAAGAATCACTTGATAAAAAAAGAACTACGTAGGTCTGATTTCCTCATCGCAATTGAGGAATACGTAGGAGCAAAGGGAAACACCCTTGTCGACCACAAAAAGAGAAAAAATATAAAAGGGTATAAAGGATATAAGGACATAAAAGGGAACATAAAAATCAAAGTCATGTTTGCACATTCGATTAAAGGCTGTCGTCCCTTGTGACGGACGTGTGGGGTGCTAATACCTTCCCCGTGCGTAAATACAACTCCCGAACCTTTCACTTAAAAGTTCGTAGATCGCGTCTTTTCCGGTTTTTCCGACGTTTTCCTCAAATAAACGTTGGTGGCGACTCCGCGCGTATTCCTTTCGTGGAACACGCATCCCGCGAGTCACGCGTCGCCCTCCCGCCGAAGGGTAGGTTGCGACAGTTGCCGACTCCACTGGGGACTGTTTTTAGAGAGTTAGGCCATTTAATCTTGTGCAATGTTTTACCGTGACTTACCCCTTTGTTGGTTTCCCTTCATTATGTTCTTGTGTATATAAACTCTTTGTTGCTTTTAGTGCGTTTTAAAATGTATGCATGAGGTAAATATTTATTCATTTGATGCACACAAACACCAACACTATTTGCACACACTGTGAGTTGAAAAAGGGGCCCTATACCCGGGTTCATAGGAACATAAGGAGTGGAGGTGAATCTGTTATCATGCTAGGTCTCCGACTTGCTTGATTACAGTGAACCCTCATCTAGAGTTTTCCTCTTTGAAAACATATTGTTGCTAGTAGTCCCTACTGCTGCTGTAAGTTCTTCGAAGGGGATAATACCTCTAGAAACCATCAAGAGAGATATGACTACCTTGGGGGTTATCACTAAATGCCTAGTTAGTCCTCTCCCTTATAGGTCCCTTAAATAGGGGCACGGAGCAAATACGTTGCGTGCCATTTTTCACACTGCCATGCATAAGTATCATATACCCTTTTGCTTATGTTCAGTGAATATTGTCATACTATGTACATTCCCACATTACGCCTTTTGCATATGCATCGCATATGGGTTATGTCTTGATCCCCTCTATAGACAAATTAACGGAGGGTCCGGGTCACCGTTTTAAATACATATGTCGGGGCACTTTGCTACCCCTAGACGTTGTGTCTAAGAAGGAGACAATGTCCCGGGCCCCTGCATTCTTAAATTACATCTGTGTCATATGCATTCCTTCATGCATTCATCCATTCCACCCATGAGATATCGGAGTGTTTGATTTGCACCAGCTTTTTGTCTCACCTTAGTAAGCAAGGTAACAAATCAAACCGGCAAGAGGTTTTACTAAGTCAAGGTTAAAGGCCTAGATACCACCAGCATCAAGGAATTAGGGCGGTTGATGGAACCTCTCCAAATGCAAGCCTTCCGCAAGACTTACGGAAAGATCTTAGAGTTGACCATAGCAGAGGTATCCATAGAAGCCATTGCATCACTCACCCAATTCTACGACCAGCCTTTGAGATGCTTCACGTTCGGAGACTTCTAGTTGGTACCAACCATTGAAGAATTTGAGGAAATTCTAGGATGTCCTCTCGGGGGAAGAAAACCATACCTTTCCTCCGGGTGTCTCCCCTCTTTGAGCAGAATTGCAACTGTGGTCAAGGATTCAGCAAGAGGTTTGGACCGCATAAAACAGACTCGAAACGGCATAGCGGGCCTACCACGGAAGTACCTAGAAGACAAGGCGAGGGGTATGGCCAATCAAGGAGATTGGGTCCCGTTTATGGATGTGTTAGCTTTGCTAATTTTTGGGGTCGTCCTCTTTCCAAACGTAGATGGTTTGGTGGACCTAGCAGCAATCGACGCTTTCCTTGCATACCACCATAGCAAGGAAAGTCCGGTGGTAGCTGTCTTGGCAGATTTATTTGACACATTTAACCGAAAGTGCGAAAAGAGTAGCGCACGGATCATCTGTTGCTTGCCCGCCCTCTGTGTTTGGTTGGTTTCACACCTGCTCCAGCAAGACACGAGGCATCCATGTCCGCTCCAGAGCCATCGCTCGTGTACTGAAAAGAGAAGAATAGATTGGGACCAGCTTTTGGCTGGGATAGGAGGTAGAACAATCAATTGGTTCCCCCGATGGAAGGAAGGAAAGGAGGGAGTCATTTTCTCATGTGGAGGGTACCCAAACATTCCGCTGATAGGAACGAGGCAGCTCATGGAGAAAAACGTGGCCACCGCTGCCGCTGTCAGTTCGGCTGCCGAAGCAGACCCAACTCTCTTGGCAACTGCGCACCATCCTCCCTCAAACATAGTAGGACGGGGAAGGGACACACTGGGGCACGATGGCAACCCTCATCTGGGATACAACCGAGCGGCTTACCCTTATTGATTGTTGCCCAACTACTCACCACCCGTCCTGCAAGACGATGCGGGCCATATTGCTTCTCCCGTCCTTGAAAGAGAACCTCCTCAACAGCCCGACGAGGTCCACAAAGACCCTCAAGACTATGCTCGAAGGGATGTCGAGTTCTATCCCCCGATCCCCGAAGGGCCGGCACCCAGCACGTTGCCTCAGCCCAACATCACGACACAACCAATAGTTTTGTCCACGGAAGGACCGCCCCCGGCAACTGAAGAAAGGAGGAAGCTCGATCTCCTCGAGGAGAGATTGAGAGCCGTGGAAGGATTTGGGGATTATCCGTTCGCTGACATGACGGATCTTTGCTTAGTACCCGATGTTGTTATCCCCCCGAAGTTCGAGGTACCAGACTTCGACAAGTATAAAGGGACAACTTGTCCCAAAAACCATCTCAAGATGTACTGTCGCAAGATGGGCGCACACTCTAAGGATGAGAAGATATTAATACACTTTTTTCAAGATAGCTTGGCCGGAGCCGAGGTAGTTTGGTACACTAATTTGGAAGCTTCCCGTATCCGTACTTGGAAGGATCTGATTACTGCCTTCCTAAGGCAATACCAGTATAATTCCGATATGGCTCCCGATCGCACTCAGCTGTAGAATATGTTCAAGAAAGAGGGCGAAACCTTTAAAGAATACGCACAGCGGTGGAGAGACCTAGCGGCACAAGTGGCTCCTCCCATGGTAGAAAGAGAGATGATCACCATGATGGTAGACACTCTGCCAGTGTTCTACTATGAGAAGCTAGTAGGTTACATGCCGTCCAGCTTCGCGGACCTAGTGTTCGCCGGGGAAAGAATCGAGGTAGGGTTGAAAAGAGGAAAGTTCGATTACGTTTCCTCCACGAGTGCGAATGCCAAAAGAATCGGGACAACGGGGGCAAAAAGGAAGGAAGGAGATGCCCATGCCGTCTCTTCAACACCCGCGTGGGTCAAACCCCCGCAGACACCTCATGGTACCCATCAGTACGCGCAACATCACCCGAGCTTCTCGGCTCATACCGGGAACGCCTCTAGTTCAGCACCTGTGCAGCCTAAGGCACCCACCCAGAGGGATGCTCCCCAAGTTCCAACTCCGAACACAACTCGCCCGGCCGGTAATTCCACCGCAACAAGGAACTTCCCTCCGAGGCCATTTCAAGAATTCACCCCACTCCCAATGACGTACGAAGACCTCTTGCCGTCCCTCATCGCCAACCATTTGGCCGTGGTAACTCCCGGAAAGGTCCTCCAACCCCCTTTCCCAAAGTGGTATGACCCTAACGCAACTTGCAAGTACCATGGGGGTGTCCCGGGGCATTCCATTGAAAAATGCTTGGCCCTTAAATACAAGGTCCAACATTTGATAGATGCTGGATGGCTGACTTTCCAAGAGGATCGGCCCAATGTGAGAACCAACCCGCTCGCCAATCATGGAGGGGGAGCGGTTAACGTCGTTGAGTCCGATAGGCCGCGCGGGTCTAAACCTTTAAAGGATGTGGCAACCCCTAGGAGGTTTATCTTTGAGGCCCTACAAAAGGGAGGTGTGATTCCCCATAGTGGGTGTAAGGAGGATTCCTATTTGCTGCATTCCGGCGAGCTGCATGACATGGAAACGTGTTTGGGAGTAGAGGAATTGTTACAGCGGATTATAGATCAAGGTCAACTGGAAGTTGACAGTGAAGGAAGAGAAGAGCAGCATATATGCATGCAGTCCACGGATGGGAGCAGTGTTGCGAAGCCCAAACCCTTGGTGATATACTTCACCAAGGGCACAGCTTCGCAAAAACCTGGACACCCCTTAGCAGCTAAACCTGTTCCTTTCCCATACCAAAATAGTCACGCAGTCCCATGGAGATATACACCTCAGAGGGAGAAGGAAGAAGAAGCCACCGATGTCAGCTCGTTGTCGGCTAAGGTAACAAATATCACGGGACTGAGTGGTGTGACCCGTAGCGGTCGTGTGTTTGCGCCTCCGGACCTACCAGTCCAACCTGCGAACGTCAAGGGGAAAGGAAAAGTGGTTGAGGAACAAGATGGTGAAGCACCCCACGCTTCGAATAAAGATATTCCGGCGAAAGGTCTTCCGGAGAAAAAGGATGGTAAAAAGGAGGTGTCGCTAGAGGAAGCCAGTGAGTTCCTCCGTATAATTCAGCAGAGCAAATTCAAGGTTATCGAACAGCTCAACAAAACTCCGGCCAGGGTCTCGCTGTTGGAGTTACTCATGAGCTCCGAGCCACATCGGGCTCTACTAATAAAAGTTCTGAACGAGGCCCATGTGGCCCAAGACATCTCGGTAGAAGGTTTCGGAGGGCTGGTCAATAATATCACTGCCAACAACTATCTCACCTTCGCCGAAGAAGAAATCCCCGTCGAGGGGAGAGGGCATAATAAAGATTTGCATGTATCAGTCAAGTGTATGGACCATATCATAGCCAAAGTGCTCATCGATAATGGTTCCAGTTTAAACGTGATGCCTAAGAGCACTTTGGAGAAATTACCATTCAATGCCTCCCACTTAAAGCCGAGTTCAATGGTGGTTCGTGCCTTCGACAGCACCCGCCGAGAGGTTAGGGGAGAGATCGATCTCCTAGTACAGATAGGCCCTCACACCTGTCAAGTTACTTTCCAAATAATGGATATTAACCCTCCCTACAGCTGTCTGTTGGGGCGCCCGTGGATCCACTCAGTGGGAGTTGTTCCCTCTACACTCCACCAAAAGTTGAAATTTATAGTGGAAGGGCATCTGGTCATCGTATCAGGCGAGGAAGACATCTTGGTGAGCTGCCCATCCTCTATGCCTTATGTGGAAGCCACAGAGGAGTCATTAGAAACCGCTTTCCAGTCTTTTGAGGTGGTAAGCATTTCCTTCGTGGACTCCTTCTCTGGGCAAGCTTGCCTGTTTGATGCAGCAGTAATGATGGCCCGAGTTATGTTGGGGAACGGTTACGAACCCGGAATGGGTTTAGGCAAAGACAACGGCGGCATAACTAGCCTGATAAATGCCAAAGGAAATCATGGGAAGTATGGTTTAGGCTATAAGCCCACTCAGGCAGATGTAAAGAGAAGCATCGCGGGAAGGAAGGGCGGTGGTCAAAGCTCGCGGTTGAGACAAGAAAGTGAAGGAAGCCCGCCCTGCCACATAAGTAGAAGCTTTATAAGCGCGGGTCTGGGAGACGAAGGTCAAGTGGTCGCAATATACGAAGATGATGTTCCGAGTACATTGGATTTGGTATGACCTTGCCCTCCTGATTTCCAGCTGGGGAATTGGCGAGTGGAGGAACGCCCCGGCATTTACGCAGCGAGCATAATGTAAACCTTTACGGTTTAAAAAGCTCTATAGTTGGGCCTAGGCTTTAGAGTTTTTCTTTTGGTTAAGGCTTTGTGTATTTTGTTTTTTTTTTTTTTTTAAATTTATAATACAAGGATCTTTCTTCATCTGTTCCTACGTCTCTACCCATTCTCATCCATTTGCATGTTTACTTCTTTTCTGAAGATCCGATGACGAGTCCCCCGAAGGTACTAATACCTGGGACCCGCCTATCAACTTCGAGCAAGAAACGAATCAAATGGAAGATGAAGGGAACGAGGATGTGGGACTTCCCCCAGAATTAGAAAGGATGGTCGCCCATGAGGACCAAGAAATGGGGCCTCATCAAGAAGAAACAGAACTAGTAGACTTGGGAATTGGCAGTGGAAAAAGGGAAGTAAAGATAGGCACAGGCATTACCGCACCTATCCGTGAAGAATTAATAATCCTGCTAAGGGACTACCAAGACATCTTTGCTTGGTCATACCAAGATATGCCTGGTTTGAGTTCTGACATTGTACAGCACCGATTACCTCTAAAACCCGAGTGTTCCCCGGTAAAGCAGAAACTGAGAAGGATGAAGCCCGAAACATCCTTGAAGATAAAAGAAGAAGTGAAGAAGCAATTTGACGCTGGTTTTCTGGCCGTTGCACGGTATCCGAAATGGGTTGCCAACATTGTACCGGTCCCTAAGAAAGATGGGAAAGTACGAATGTGTGTGGATTATCGGGACCTAAATCGGGCCAGTCCCAAGGACAATTTTCCTTTGCCACACATCGATATCCTCGTGGATAACACGGCCAATTTCGCTTTATTTTCCTTCATGGACGGTTTCTCCGGTTACAATCAGATAAAGATGGCGCCAGAGGATATGGAAAAGACTACCTTCGTCACCCTGTGGGGGACGTTCTGTTACAAGGTGATGTCCTTTGGACTCAAGAATGCCAGGGCAACTTATCAACGGGCCATGGTAGCTTTGTTCCATGATATGATGCATCAAGAGATCGAGGTCTACGTGGACGACATAATTGCTAAATCTAAATCCGAGGAAGAACACCTTGTCAACCTGCGGAAGTTGTTCAAAAGGCTTAAGAAATATCAATTAAGGTTGAACCCCGCCAAGTGTACCTTTGGGGTCAAATCAGGGAAATTGCTTGGTTTCATCGTGAGCCAGAAAGGAATAGAGGTAGACCCTGAAAAGGTGAAGGCCATCCTTGAGATGCCAGAACCCCGTACTGAGAGGCAAGTCCGAGGCTTCCTGGGACGCTTGAATTATATTGCCAGATTCATATCGCAGCTCATCGCCATTTGTGAGCCGTTGTTCAAGCTCTTACGCAAAAACCAAACTGATCGCTGGAATGAGGATTGCCAAGAGGCTTTTGGAAGGATCAAGAATTGCCTTATGAATCCTCCCGTGCTTATGCCACCAGTACCTGGAAGGCCTCTCATCTTGTACATGACAATCTTAGACGAGTCAATGGGGTGTATGCTGGGGCAACATGACGAATCCGGAAAGAAAGAGCGCGCTGTTTACTACCTAAGTAAGAAGTTCACGACCTGTGAAATGAATTACTCCTTGCTCGAAAGAACGTGTTGTGCTTTAGTATGGGCATCCCATCGCCTAAGGCAGTACATGCTGAGCCATACTACCTGGTTGATATCCAAGATGGACCCGGTTAAGTACATCTTTGAAAAGCCAGCTCTCACGGGACGAATCGTCCGGTGGCAAGTCCTGCTATCCGAGTTTGATATAGTTTACGTCACCCAAAAGGCGATAAAAGGAAGCGCCTTAGCAGATTATTTGGCTCAACAGCCTCTTAACGACTATCAGTCCATGCATCCTGAATTCCTGGATGAGGACATCATGGCCTTGTTTGAGGAAAAATTGGACGAAGATTGGGACAAATGGACCGTATGGTTTGACGGAGCATCAAACATTCTAGGCCATCGCGTTGGAGCAGTATTGGTCTCTCCGGACAATCAATGTGTACCTTTCACAGCCAGGCTAGGATTCGACTGCACCAACAACATGGCCGAATATGAAGCATGTGCCCTGGCCGTCCAGGCAGCGATTGACTCCAATGTCAAACTACTCAAGGTGTACGGCGACTCAGCGTTGGTAATCCATCAGCTGAGAGGGGAATGGGAAACTAGAGATCCCAAGCTGATACCCTACAAAGCCTATATCAAGGAATTGGCTAAGACCTTTGATGAGATCTCCTTCCATCATGTTCCCCGCGAGGAAAATCAAATGGCGGATGCGCTTGCTACTTTGGCGTCTATGTTCCAGCTAACGCCGCACGGGGATCTACCCTACATTGAATTTTGGTGTCGTGGCAAACCCGCGCATTGTTGCCAAGTAGAAGAGGAACGGGATGGAAAGCCTTGGTATTTCGACATCAAGCGATATGTCGTAAGCAAAGAATACCCGCCAGAGATTGCCGACAATGATAAGAGGACATTGAGAAGGTTGGCAGCCGGTTTCTTCATGAGCGGAAGCATACTGTATAAGAGAAATCACGACATGACACTCCTGCGGTGTGTGGATGCCAGGGAGGCAAATCACATGATCGAGGAAGTCCATGAGGGCTCATTTGGAACGCATGCCAACGGGCATGCTATGGCCAGGAAGATCCTAAGAGCAGGTTATTATTGGCTTACCATGGAAAGTGATTGTTGTGTCCATGTGAGGAAATGCCACAAATGTCAAGCGTTCGCAGATAATGTCAATGCTCCACCACATCCTCTGAATGTCATGTCCGCCCCTTGGCCTTTCTCCATGTGGGGAATAGATGTCATCGGGGCCATTGAGCCCAAGGCCTCGAATGGTCATCGCTTCATCCTCGTAGCGATAGATTATTTCACCAAGTGGGTCGAGGTGGCTTCCTATACCAATGTCACGAGGGGTGTGGTGGTCAGGTTCATTAAGAAAAGATCATCTGCCGATATGGTTTGCCAAGGAAGATTATCACGGACAACGGCACCAACCTGAATAACAAGATGATGGGGGAAATGTGCGAGGAGTTTAAAATCCAGCATCACAATTCCACACCCTACCGGCCAAAGATGAATGGAGCCGTGGAAGCGGCCAATAAGAATATCAAAAAGATTATCCAAAAGATGACCGTGTCATACAGAGATTGGCACGAAATGCTCCCATTCGCGTTACACGGTTACCGAACTCCAGTGCGAACGTCAACTGGGGCAACGCCGTTCTCATTGGTATATGGGATGGAGGCTGTGTTACCGTTTGAGGTAGAAGTCCCGTCATTACGGATCTTGGCAGAATCCAGATTAAAGGAGTCAGAGTGGGCTCAAACGCGCTATGACCAGCTCAACCTCATTGAGGGTAAGCGCTTAACGGCCATGAGTCATGGGCGCTTGTACCAGCAAAGAATGAAGAGTGCATTCGACAAGAAGGTACGCTTGCGCAAGTTCCATGAGGGAGACCTTGTGCTAAAGAAAATGTCCCATGCTGTCAAGGACAATCGAGGAAAATGGGCCCCAAACTACGAAGGGCCTTTTGTTGTGAAGAGGGATTTTTCCGGAGGAGCCCTGGTGCTTACCAACATGGATGGCGAAGAGCTACCTTCACCCGTGAATTCTGATGTCGTCAAGCAATATTATGCTTAGAATCTGGGGCAATTAAGGATGTCGCTGCATGTTCTTTATCTTTATGTGTTTTCTGGATTTCCCCCAGGGATTCCCCGTCTACTGTATCTCTCGTTACAATCTTTCAAAGAGATGAACGTGGATTCGAGGCTTTAGTCCTCACGTTGGTTTCAAACCTTGCGTTAATTTGTGATCACCTGAGCCCTTCCGCTCAGTTCATGGGATGCCCCAAGCGCTTAATTAAAATTGAACCTAAACCAACTTTCACTGAAATTTGCTGCGTTTGAAAACATTCATGCATACGCATACGCATGCATATTGTTGTGGTAAAACAGGGGCAGGATCATCTTGAGCTACCTTCTGGGGTGGGGACAAAACATGAACAGCAGAAACCAATCAAGGTAAGACAACGACGCGGTCAAGATTGGCCATACCTGGTTGTTTATTACTTGCAGGTACTTAGGAACAGATGCAAGTGGGGATGGGGTCACAACCGACCGATCGTTGCCCCTTCTCTGCGCTAAACAAGCAGAGAACGCCGCGCAAGGCAGCCCAGTATCCTTTGGATTCGCAGTATTTTACTACCATTGTTTGTTTTTAGTAATTAACGCCTAATTCTAACTTGAGTAGGCTCAAATAGGCAAAACACTAACCCATAAGGAAGGAGGGGACATGGTTAATGTTCCTCTCAAAAAAAAAAGTGCAGGTTAGCTCGCCTGGGCGAGCAACCCCTGCACCAATATATAAAAGTGACGAAAGGGGGGACGTTTTTGCATTCAAAAACTTCTTTTCCCCCCTTTCAAAAGCCATACCCATGGAATTTACGAGTTTGCAGCCCTAGGATCTCTACTTTTCGCATTCTTCGATTCCGTTTTGCGCTTTTATTCATCACCAACAAGTAAGTATTCCATCCTTAAGCTTTCTAGCTTTTCCTTGGTGTATTTTGATCTTCTTTTGGTGCTCTAAATTGTGGGAATGTGCTCAAATATGTGGGGCAATTTTGGTTTGTTTTCTTGCTTGATTGGGTTGAATTGGGGTTTTGAAGCAATGGGACATGCCACATTGTCCCCGTTCTCTTGCTATTGATGCCTAAACGCGCGCCCACCAAGTGTTCGGTGAAATACCTCAATGGCATTAGCACGTGATTTTCGTAGGGAAACAACCCATGGGGCATTTTGGTTTGCACATATTTTCTATTTTTTTGGGACATGCATTCAGTTCCGAAAGGGCTAGAGTAATTGCCCCACATATATCCTAGGCCTAGGAACCAAAGTTTTTATGCAAAAGAACACAAGAGGGGGTGCATATTGGGTAAAATTACCCTTTTTGGCCAGCAATCAGCTATGAGCCACGCTACAATAATTTCCCTACGCCTAGATGTTTAGGAATTTTGCTCATCATAAATGTGTAGGTTTAGAATAGGTAGCAAAATACCTTTGGCAATTTACACTTTGGGTGTGGTAGCAAAATACTTGGATGTATGTACATGTAATTTTTGGTAGTCAAAATGTCTCACAAAAAATATATATATATGTTGCATGTTATGTAAAGAAAATACCTTACAAAAAATACCTTTTAATTTGAATACAATTTTAGTCAGCAAAAGGAAATATACTTGAATTTGCATGCGGCTTTAGGTAGCAAAAACACTTGAATAAAGCATGAAATGTAGCACCTTATTGTGTAGATAGCCAAAATTCGTCACAAAGTTTGTATATGCATAGGTATTAGAAATACCAGAATGTGCACGTGTGCAATTTTTGGTAGCCAAGATGCTTTGAGTATGCATATATGTAAATTTAGCCAAGGAAGTGCATGTGATGTAGGTAGCAAATACACCTTGGAAGTACATATAAATAATCTAGGTAATGAAGGCGTCTTGATTATGCATGGGTGCATTTTTCTTAGTTAGAAGAATATCTTGTGCGAGTGAATGTTCATAAGGAAGTATGTGCATGAGTTTGCTCTAAATTTACATTGACGTTTGTGTTTATTGGAGGAGGTTGTATGCCATTTTTGTTTTAAGAGTAGCATTTCTTGGTAAAACTAACTTTCCAAATGTTTGCCTTCGCAGAAAATGGCCCCGAGGAAGCTTGCCTCAAAGAGGTCCAGGAAGGACAAGGCGGCTGAAGGAACTAGTTCCGCTCCTGAGTATGACAGTCACCGCTTTAGGAGCGCTGTACACCAGCAGCGCTTCGAGGCCATCAAGGGATGGTCATTTCTCCGGGAGCGACGCGTCCAGCTCAGGGATGACGAGTATACTGATTTCTAGGAGGAGATAGGTCGCCGGCGGTGGGCATCACTGGTTACCCCCATGGCCAAGTTCGATCCAGAAGTAGTCCTTGGGTTTTATGCCAATGCTTGGCCAACAGAGGAGGGCGTGCGTGACATGAGGTCCTGGGTGAGGGGTCAGTGGATCCCGTTTGATGCAGATGCTATCGGCCAGCTCCTGGGATATCCGTTGGTGCTGGAAGAGGGCCAGGAGTGCGAGTATGGCCAGAGGAGGAACCGGTCTGATGGGTTCGATGAGGAGGCCATCGCCCAGTTGCTATGTATGCCGGATGTATGCCGGGGCAGGATTTTGCCCGGACTGCTGCAGGGAGGCGAGTGCGAATTATGCGCACCAACATGACCACCCTAACTCATATATGGATGACTTTGCTGCTCAGCAACATCCTGCCCACCGACCATAATTCTGACCTCCCCCTGCCGAAGTGTCAGCTGGTGTACGCCATCCTGACGCGGATGAGCATCCATGTGGCTCAGTTAATCGCTGATGCCATCTATATTTTTGCAGGTATGGCGCCTACCAGGCACCCTTTGGATCCAGATAAGTCCAACAGGGCCCTGGGATTTCCCGCGCTGATCACAGGACTCTGCCAGTCGTTCGGAGTCCTGTGGCACCTACCAAGGTGATTCGGCTGCCCATCACCCGGGCTTTTATTGAGAAGTACTGCACCCAAAGACAGGCTCAGGGGGATGCTCCACAGGCCGTGGGCGCGCCACCACCACCTCATCAGGCTGGCCCGGCTGGGTCGTTTGACATGGAGCAGTATTTACGGCATTTGGTTCGCCAGCAGGCGGCCAACCACCGGGCACATGTACAGACCCATGATTGTCTGTACCAGCTGAGCCTCAGCATGCAGAGCCAGGGCTTCACTTCTTTTTCATGCCCTACTCCAGACCAGTTCAGGGCAGAGGTCGCATGGCCCGGGGATTGGCCCGAGGCCCAAGCAGGAGAGGCGCCCCAAGAAGCTCCCGGCGATGGAGAGGAGGCCCACGAGGACGAGGAGATGGCCGATTTGCTTGACTTCTTGGGAGGGAGTGGAGCTACATGACTGGGAGATCCCCGGATTCATGTTTTCTTTCATATTTCTTTTATCATTTTTATGTTATGTTTTGACTTGAGAGACTAATGTTTGTTTTTGTTGTTTCGATTGTCATTTGTACAGCGCATACATTTTTGTTTGGATTGTTGCGTTAGTGTTTATATCATTACTATCAATGATGTTTGAAATTCTGGAACCGTGTAGAGTTCTTCGTTTAGGAACATCATCCAAAAAATAATAATAAAACAAACAAAAAAACAAAAAAAAATAAAAATCAAAAAAAAGGAAAAAGAGAGCAAGTAAGAAAAGAAGAGAGCAAGTAAGAAAAAAGAGAGGAAAAAGGAAAAGGAAAATAAGTTGTTTAGCTGAAAAACCGACATGCTTTTGAGAAGAGATGACTTCCAACTTTTCTTTGAAAAAAAAAATCACTGATCATAACTAGTTTTTGAAAAAAAATGTGTGTACACCTGAAGGGTGAATGCTGTGAAATTTTCCCGGACGCCCAAAATGGACTCGAATGAATGCACAAATTGATAAAAGAACATATTTTGGAAACATTGGGTTGACTAAAATAGAGGAAATGAATCCTGAGCCCTAGCATCACATGACCATAAAAATTTGACACTTGAGCGTCCACATAGGTGCATGCATGACCAGTTTTGCATAAAATTTCCAAATCATCATTTTTGCATTTGTGTCATGGAAATAATGTGGGGCATCCCTTTTATCCTTGAGCCAAACCAAACCCTGACATGTATCATGTCTAGCCATTCTACAAGTCTTGAGCTAAAATCCTGACTCACCATAAACCTTGACCCAGGGTGAGAATGTCAATCCTTACCCTTGGAAGCAAAAAAAAAAAAAAAGAAGGAAAATTCCTAATCAAAGAGTGGGAGAAAGCAAAAAGAAAAGAGAGGAAATTCCCAATCAAAGAATGGGAGAAAGAAAAAAAAAAGAAGGAAGAAGAAGAAGGAAAGAAAGCTCCTGATCAAGGATCGAAAGAAAACAGAAGAAATGTGCAGAAAGGTCTTTGGACCGGACAATATCTGAACAATACAGAATTGTCACCAAATGAACGAAAAGAAGGAAAGGAAACCATGACCTAAAGTGGTCTTCTCCCTTTGATTACCAACCAAAATCTTGTGCGTCGGTGACTTGTTCGCCTCGCGCAAAACAGAAACAGAAAAGGAAAAGGCCAAAAAATACACAAAAGCCGAAAAAAACCCACCAAAAAAAAAACCATTCCCAAGGGAAGTCCTATTGATCCATGATCATACATGTAATTTTTGATTTGATAGGAAATAATTCGCAAAGTCAAGTCGTGACATATCTATGGTTCAGAATTAGGATGAAACACTTACCTGTGCGAGATTGATACACTTTGAGTGATTTTCTTCTATTTTTGTCGAACCCAGTGTTTCCTCTAAATGGTCATTTAGAAACGAAATGCTAAACATCCAAAATCTCATTTGTGGTTATGAGAAAATTTCATCAGCAGATTCTCCTTCCCCGATAGACACATTGTTTTTTGTCCGAAAAGCATATGTTGATCTGATTAGTTGGAAGTTTTATCTCTTTACTAAAGCACGTTCGCATTTTAGCGAAGAAAACACCGAGACTATTTCTAGTCTCACAAGTTATCAAGAACTACGTAGGTCTGAGTTCCTCATTTGAGGATACGTAGGAGCAAAAGCCTCGCTTTTGTCGACCGCACCGCTTTTTGTTACCATGACCCAAGAGCTAGTAGCCCGCGGAGACACCTTACGGTTATCCGCACCTCGTCATTCAGTGACCCCAAGTGTGATTGGTGAGCAGAGGCCAATGTGGTCATCTGCGACCTTTCCGGAGATGTCAACATCTTTCGGTGGAGACTTTTTCAAGTCTCACAAGTTATCTAGAACTACGTAGGTCTGAGTTCCTCATTGAAGGATACGTAGGAGCAAGAGCCTTGCTTTTGTCGGCCGCCCTACAAGATCTGTCATACTGACCCTGAGGTCATGTGACATGCAGAGACAAATTATGGTCATTCCGCACACCTTTTGCCATTCAGACACAGTCGTGTCCGATGGCACGCAGAGACAAATTATGGTCATTCTACACCCTTTTGTCATCCAGAGGCGGCGGGCCGATGACATGCAGAGACAAATTATGGTCATTCTGCACCCTTTTGTCATCCAGAGGCGGCGGGCCCGATGACTTGCGGAGACAAATTATGGTCATTCCGCACACCTTTTGCCATTCAGACACAGTCGTGTTCGATGGCACGCAGAGACAAATTATGGTCATTCTGCACCCTTTTGTCATCCAGAGGCGGCGGGCCCGATGACATGCGGAGACAAATTATGGTCATTCCGCACACCTTTTGCCATTCAGACACAGCCGTGTCCGATGGCACGCAGAGACAAATTATGGTCATTCTGCACCCTTCGTCAATCGCGGCCAACAAGCCCGTTGACACGCGGAGATTTACATCAGCTTCCGCACTTACAAGATCTGTCATACTGACTTTTGAGTCACGCTGACGGGCGGAAATACCCGAGTGGTTATCCGTATAAACATTCTTTTGCTATCTGTAAGACAGAACGCTTGATAGCATGCAGAGACTGACATCGTCTTCTGCACCTTTTGTTCCCCCGGGAACAACAAGTCATTTGCATGCGGAAATTTTATGGTCACCCGCGACTCTCGTCAACCGAGAGGAACGAAATTAGTGTCTTATCTTTACTTTCATTTTATCTCCAATAAAAGACAAGTAAAGAGGGGCAACTGTCATACCCTAATTTCGTTCGGGGACCTTTGCTTGATGACATGCAACTTTTGTTTGGTCCTTGTGAGGTGCTTGGCACCCATCATTAGGCAATTTGTGAAATTCCGGGACATGCCAGAAAGCAAAAGAAAATATTGATGCACAATTCGTAAGGTTCCGTGACACACCGGAAATCAAATGGAAGCATCGTTGCATAATTAATGAGGTTCCGTAATATTCCGTAAGTCAAAAAGGGGATGATTATGTAATCCCCAAGGTTCTGTAACATTACGGAAAGAAAACAAGTATCGTTACGAAATTCGTAAGTTTCCGTAACTTTACGAAAAAAGAATCACCAAAAAAAGGCAGGGGGTGTACTTAGTAAAAATGGGGGTGCAAATAGCAACCAGGCCCACTTGGGCCCTCCATAAGGTTGTTGCTTCTGGAGGAACCAACCCTGCTCGCCTGGGCGAGCTGGGTGGCAAGCTTCTCCCCCAATTTTCTATAAATAGGGGGAGAAGTGAAGTGAAAAAGGGTTCAGCCCCTTAGGCACTTCTCTCTCTTTCAAATTTGCTTGGGAAAATTGTTTCCGTGAAGAAAATCCAAGCCGAGGCGCTTCCGAAACGTTTTCGTAACGTTTCCGTGAGGAATTTCGCGAAGGTTTCGACCGTTCTTCGACGTTCTTCATTCGTTCTTCATCGTTCTTCGGTCTTCAACGGGTAAGTACCTCGAACCAAGCTTTTCAATTCATTCTATGTACCCGTGGTGGTCCACATTGTGTTTCGTGTATTTTTATTCTCGTTTCATTTACTTTTTATACCCCCTTTTGACGTGCTTAAGCCATTTTATTTAAGTCATTTCTCGCTTAACCTAAAAATAAAATAAATTTCCACCGATCGTTTGAATTGTATTATCCGTTAACTTCGGTTAAAATGAATTTCGATCGTTCGGTCGTGCCATAACCAGATTGGAAATAAAAAAAAGAGGTAAAATAATAATATAATAATCGAAAAACGTCTTTTAGTAAAATAAAGCGGAAAATCAATCGGACATTTTCTCTTTGGGATTTCTCATTCTTAATTGAATTGACTATTAACTAAAGTGAAACTAAGGCTAAAATCAACTCGCCTAGTCAAGCTCGTCCATAAAAATAGGTTTTTGAAGTTTATCATTTCAATTTCTTACTAAGTAAAATGGATCATTTTCAAGGTCCAACGCCTTAAAATGATCACCTTTTAAGTAAAAACGAATCACTTGATAAAAAAAGAACTACGTAGGTCTGATTTCCTCATCGCAATTGAGGAATACGTAGGAGCAAAGGGAAACACCCTTGTCGACCACAAAAAGAGAAAAAATATAAAAGGGTATAAAGGATATAAGGACATAAAAGGGAACATAAAAATCAAAGTCATGTTTGCACATTCGATTAAAGGCTGCCGTCCCTTGTGACGGACGTGTGGGGTGCTAATACCTTCCCCGTGCGTAAATACAACTCCCGAACCTTTCACTTAAAAGTTCGTAGATCGCGTCTTTTCCGGTTTTTCCGACATTTTCCTCAAATAAACGTTGGTGGCGACTCCGCGCGCATTCCTTTCGTGGAACACGCATCCCGCGAGTCACGCGTCGCCCTCCCGCCGAAGGGTAGGTTGCGACAATTTCCTATCAAATCAAAGATTACATGCGTGATCATGGATGAATAGGACTTTTTCTTGGGAATGGTCTGTTTCTTCGTGGGAATTTTGGCTTTGAGTGTTCTTGGCCTTTTCCTTTTCTGTTTTTGTTTAGTGTAAGGTGAACAAGCCACCGACACACAGGATTTTGGTTGGCAATCAAAGGTAGAGGACCACTTTAGGTCGTGGTTTCGTTTCTTTTTTCGTTTACTTGGTGACAATTCTGTATTGTTCAGATATTGTCTGGTCCAAAGACCTTTCAGCATATTTCTTCTATTTTCTTCCGATCCTTGATTGGGAATTTTCTTTCTTTTTTTGCTTTCTCCCATCTTTTTCTTGATTGGGAATTTTCTCCTTTTGCTTTTTGCCGATTCTTTTGATCGGGAATTTTCTCCTTTTTGTTTTCTTTTGAGGGAAAGGTTTATGGTGAGTTGGGACTTTGGCTCAAGGCCTGTAGAACGGATGGACATGATATATGTTAGGGTGTTGGTCTGGCGGTTCGGGGATAAAGGGGATGTCCCACATTATTTCCATGATACACATGCAACAATGATGATTAGGAAATTTTATGCAAAACTGGTCATGCGTGCACCTATGTGGACACTCAAGCATCAAGTTTTTATGGTCATGTGATACTAGGGCTCAGGATTCATTTTCTCTATTTAAGTCAACCCAGTGTTTCCAAAATATGTTCTTTTATCAATTCATGCATTCATCTGAGTCTATTTTGGGCGTTCGGTAAAATTTTCACAGCATTCACCCTTCAGGTGTATTACACACATTTTCTTTCAAAAACTGGTTATGATCAGTGAATTTTTTTCCAAAGAAAACTTGGAAGTTATCTCTTTTCAAAAGCATGTTGGTTTTTCAGCTAGACAACTTATTTTTCTTTTTTCTCTCTTTTTTTCTTTTTTCTTTCCCCTCTTTTTAAGTTATTATCATTTGTTTATTTCCTTTTTTTTCTTTTTCTCTCTGAAAGGGTCGTGCGGACGAGGGCGCACACTACCTACTTACATCTAACCACAAGGTAAACGAAAAAACGCATGAAATGGTAAGTCGCAAAAAAACAGTGACGAAATAACTCAGAGCCATAACGCCAAATTCTAGCAGAAACAAAAACAGTAACTGTAAACAATAATGTTAGTAACAACATAGACAATGACAGAAAACAGTAATGTTAATAGCAACATAGACGATAACAGAAAACAATAATGTTAATAACAAAAGTACGATGACCTTGGTCACGTGGCTCTGCTCCCTCCCAAGAAACCGAGCAAGTCAGTCATATCTTCATCCATATGGGACTCATCTGGCTCATCGGGGGATCCTGCAGGCTCCTCCACTGCCCAGGCATCGGGCCAGTCTCCAGGCCATGCGACCTCAGCCCCAAACTGCTCCGGAGTAGGGCATGCAAAAGGGGCGGAACCCTGCCCCTACTGGCTGAGGCTGAACCGGTAGAGACACTCGTGTATCTGCACCTTCCCATAGTGGTTGGCCGCCTGTTGGCGAACCAAATGCTGTAGATAACGCTCCATGCCTAGTGACCCAGGTGGATCGGCCTGCCGAGGTGGTGGCGGTGCATCTGCGGCCTAATGTGTATCACCCTACGCCTGCCTAGGTGTGCAATACTTCTTGATGAAGGCCCGGGTGATCGGCGGTCGGATTACTTTACTTGGGGTGACGGGAACTCCGTAGGACTGGCAGAGGCCCGTGATCAGCGCCGGAAACCCCAGGGCCCTGTTGGACTTATCTGGGTCCAGAGGGTGCCTGGTAGGTTCCATACCTGCAAACAAATAAATGGCGTCAGCAATCACCTGGGCCATGTGGACGCTCATCCGTGTCAGGATGGCATACACCAACTGACACTTAGGCAGAGGGAGATCGGAGTTGTGATCGCTAGGCAAGACATTGCTGAGCAGTAGTGTCATCCATGTCTGGGTCAAAGTGCTCATGCTGGTGCGCATGATCCGCACCCGCCTCCCTACAGCGGTCCGGGCAAAATCCTGCCCCGGTGTGCACAACAGCTGGGCAATGACTTCCTCATCGAACCCATCGGCCCTGTTCCTCCTCTGGCTAAACTCACACTGCTGGCCTTCCTCCAAAACTAGCGGGTCACCCAGGAACTGGCTGAGGGCATCTGTGTCAAAGGGAATCCACTTACCCCTCACCCACGAATGAATGTCTCGCACTCCCTCCTCTGTGGGCCAAACATTAGCATAGAACTCTAGGACTATCTCAGGGTCAAACTTGGCCATGGGAGTCACCAGCGGTCTCCAACGTCTGCGAGCTACCTCTTCCTAAAAGTCCGCATACTCATCCTCCCTGAGCTGGACACGCCTCTCCCTGTCGAACGACCATCCTCTGATGGCCTTGAAGCGCTGCTGGTGCTCGGCACTCCGGAAACGATGACTATCAAACTCGGGGGCGGCATTGGACCCTTCCCCTGTGGCACCTCTTCTAGACCTCTTCGTGGACAGTTTCTTCGGAGCCATTTCCTGCAAAAAAGTTTGGAAAGTTAGTTCAAGAAAACTTAAGCAAAACGAAAGCCAGATCAAGCCAAACAGCGTACCGTTTTACCAACAAAGCATGAATATCCATATGAATTTTGAAAGGAATGCTTACGCGTTAATGCGCGGGTTCTCCTAGGATATTCATACATTTATACCTATCTTTCCTTCAATGAATGACATCCTATAAGATGCACCTACTTTTGTTTTTTTGCAAAGAAATTCCTTACGCTATGTGTCAAACTATCCATACATATTTTCCAAGGCTTTTGCTACCTACCTACCCCATTCTTTTTGCTATATGTTCACATTTCATTCACATACATGTTCATACATTTGAGAGGCAACTTCATGTTATATATTCGCGCATGTTTACACTCATTTGAAAACAATTTCATGTCGCACCTTCATTGGAAAAGAAATTTTTGTACTACTCATTCACATTCTTGAAAGGCAATTTCATATCGTATGTTCCTATTTTGAGAAGCATTTTCGTGCCATTTTCAGCACATATGCACATTTGCAAAGCATTTAGCTACCTATTCAACATACACATGTACATGGTGAACAACATTTTCACACCATCTAGGTACAAAGAAAACATGGTGCAGCCCAAACCAAGTGCTGGCCTAAAGGGGAAACCTCACCAACATGCTCTCACTTTCATGCCTTCTTGCATTTCAAAAAATCAAAGGCTTGGGCCCCTAGGCCTAACTCATGTTTTGGCATTTACTTTCGCAAGCTGTCCGCATCCCAAAAATGGTACTCATACATGCACAAACTCAATCTAAAAGCCATATTCACAAACTTAGGTGAAAACACCATTGAGGCATTTCACCGAGCACTTGATGGGCGCACTTTTGGGTACCAACAACAAGGGAATGGGGGCAATGTGGCTTGCCCCATCATTTTAGAACACAACCTAGGCCTAAGGCCATCCCCTACAACCCCCCAATTCAAATAATCAAAGCATAAACTTGCCCCAAATTGTCTCACGGAATTGGTCAAATTATGTACAATTCAAAGCATAAAAGGCATCAATGGAAAGCTAGAAACCAAAGGATAGTGCACTTACTTGTATGGAGTGACCAAAGACACTAAAAATGGAAGCAAAAGCGCAAAAATGGTGGCCTAGGGGCGAAAACTTGCAAAACCTGTGGGTGCTGCGTTTTTGAATGAGGGAGGGGAGTTTTGGGAGGAGAGAAACTCACCCTCCCCTCGTTTTTATGTTTTTAGGTGCAGGGGTGCTCGCCCAGGTGAGCTGCATTTTTTTATTAAGAAAAAAACACAGGTACGCGCTCTCTATGGGTCGGCGTTCGCTTACTCGAACCCCCTTAGGGTAAATTAGGCATCCGACCATTACCTTAAAGACACAACAGTAATAATAACTGGGAATTTAAAGGATACTAGGCTGCCTCCCTGATGCAATCCTACCAGCTTGCATCACTCCCAGCAGCACTTCCCGCTTGTCCGGAGCTGGACATGGGACGACGATCCATCGATCATGGGCCTAGCCTCTACTCGCGTCCATCCCTGAGTACCTAAAAGCAGGAAATGACATTGCGCAACAAATCGTGGCCGCGTTATCTCTTACCTCGATTTGTCTCTGTCTTTGGATTTGGCTCGGTATTTGACCATCGCCTAAGATGATCCTGCTCCTGTCATAAGATAACAAATATGCATGTGTATGCGTATGCATGAGCGTTTTTCAAATGCAGTAATCTTTTTAGTGAAAGCTGGTCGAGTTCAGTTTCATTTAAGCGCTTGGGGCATCCCATGGACTGAGCGAAAAGGCTCAGGTTATCAAATACTACACATATTTTAAAGCACAAAGCGAGGACCAGAACCTCAATCCTACGTTCTTTTCTTTTAAAAGACTGCGATGAGAAAATTACAGAGGACAGGAATCCCTGGGGGAAACCAAGAAGAACACACAAAAATAAAAAAAACATGACTTCCTCAATTGCCCCAGATCTTAAGCGTAGTATCGCTTGACAACATCGAAGTTCACGGGTGAAGGTAGCTCCTCGCCAACCATGTTGGCAAGCACCAGGGCCCCTTCGGAGAAAGCCCTTCTTACAACGAAAGGCCCTTCGTAGTTCGGGGCCCACTTTCCTCTATTGTCTTTCAGAGCTTGGGAGACTTTCTTCAGCACCAAGTCCCCTTCGCTGAACCTGCATGTGCGTACCTTCTTGTCAAAAGCGTTCTTCACTCATTTCTGATATAAACGCCTGTGACTCATAGTGACCAAACGCTTTCCATTTTTTAACAAAACAAGGGAGGTGGTTGCCGCCCAGCTCGCCCAGGCGAGCTAGGTTGCTTCCACCTTAAGCAAGGAAATGCCCAGAACCCTCTAGAAGGGCCCAGATTTAAAAATTGTTATTTACATCCCCAGTTTACTAAATACACCCTTTTTGTGTTTTTCTACTGATTTCTTTCCGAAACCTCCTGAAACTTTACGAGTTCCAAAATGATGTTTCCTTTTCCTTTTGGAATGTTGCGAAACTCTACAGATTACACAACAATGCTTGTTTTGACTTCTAGAATGTTGCAAAACTTTACAGATTATGCAACATTGCCCATTTTGAGGGTCCCGAAGGGAATAAACAAGGTTTGAAAGCCGATCGCAAGTGTCCCCGGACAAAATTAGGGTATGACAATTGCCCCTCTTTACTTATCTTTTATTGGAAATAAAAAGGAAGTAAAGATAAGACATTAATTTCGTTCGAGCTGAATCTTTACCCGATCAGCCACTAGCGCCAATCCAAGCAGTAAAACCCGCGAAGGCATGAAGACATTGAAATTCCTTCTTTTTTTCATTTTCATTTTCACATTTTTTTTAAAGCGTACAAACAAAGGACGTCGAGTCCTACGAAGCACAGGGGAAAAAGATATTTGAAGTTTTTGAGGTGAAGACATTGTCGTCTTCAAAATGCAAACAAAGACATTGTCGCCTTTTCAAGGCATGCAATGACTGAAGACATTGTCATCTTCGATATGTAGATGAGTACATTGTCGCCTTTGAAGGCATGCAATGACTGAAGACATTGTCGTCTTCGAAATGTAAATGAGGGTCATTGTCACCTTTGAAGGCATGCAATGATTGAAGATGTTGTCATCTTCGAAATGTAAATGAGGGTCATTGTTGCCTTTGAAGGCATGCAATGACTGAAGACATTTTTGTCTTCAAAATGTGTGTGAATTACCGTATAGGGCATCTCCGCATGTCATCGGACTCGCCGTCTCTGGATGACAAAGGTGCAGATGATGACGTTAGTCTCGGCGTGTCAATCGGCTCGCTTGCCTCTGGTTGACAAAAGGCGCAGATGACGATGTTAGTCTCTGCATGTCAACGGGCTCGCTTGCCTCTGGTTGACAAAAGGTGCGGATAACCATAAGGTACCCCCGCCTGCCACCTGACTTCACGGGTCAGGATTAACAAAAAAGCGTTTGTACGGATAACCACTTAGGTATCTCCGCCTGCCACCTGACTTCACGGGTCAGGATTAACAGAAAAGCGTTTGAATGGATAACCACTTGGGTTTCTCCGCATGTCATCGGACTCGCCGTCTCTGGATGACAAAGGTGCAGAAGACGACGTTAGTCTCTGCGTGTCAACGGGCTCGCTTGCCCCTGGTTCACAAAAGGTGCAGATGACGACGTTAGTCTCTGCATGTCAACGGGCTCGCTTGCCTCTGGTTGACAAAAGGTGCGGATAACCACTCGGGTATCTTCGCCTGCCACCTGAGTTCACGGGTCAGGATTAACAGAAATCATCTTTGTACGGATAACCACTCGGGTATCTCCGCCTGCCACCTGACTTCACGGGTCAGGATTAACAGAAATCGTCTTTGTACGGATAACCACTCGGGTATCTCCGCCTGCCACCTAACTTCATGGGTTAGGATTAACAAAAATCGTTTGTACGGATAACCACTTGGGTATCTCTGCATGTCATCAGACTCGCCGTCTCTGGATGACAAAGGTGCAGAAGACGACGTTAGTCTCTGCGTGTCAACGGGCTCGCTTGCCCCTGGTTCACAAAAGGTGCAGATGACGACGTTAGTCTCTGCATGTCAACGGGCTCGCTTGCCTCTGGTTGACAAAAGGTGCGGATAACCACTCGGGTATCTTCGCCTGCCACCTGAGTTCACGGGTCAGGATTAACAGAAATCATCTTTGTACGGATAACCACTCGGGTATCTCCGCCTGCCACCTGACTTCACGGGTCAAGATTAACAGAAATCGTCTTTGTACTGATAACCACTTGGGTATCTCCACATGTCATCGGACTCGCCGTCTCTAGATGACAAAGGTGTAGAAGACGACGTTAGTCTCTGTGTTTCAACGAGCTCGCTTGCCTCTAGTTGACAAAAGGTGCAGATGATGACGTTAGTCTCTGCATGCTACCGGACTCTAAGTCTGACGAAAAGAAAAAGAAAGCAATAAAGTTGAGTGAATAAGATCTTAAATGGCATAAGAATGATGAAACTCTTGGTTCTACTCTTCATGTTTAATTTTTATCTTTACTTCTTTTTATTTTTTTCTTAATATGCACTTATTCCCCTTTGCTCCTCTATTCCTTTGGGATTTAGCCACTTATTCCATATTTCTCCATACCTTGTCCTTGGCCCCATTACAACCTTAAAAGACCTTTTGATCCTCATGTGCTTGTGTTTATGGGTTGATTGTCAATTTTAGAATCTTACCAAGTTTATGTGGTGTTTGCTTTAATGGGTGCTTTGAGGGTAAATAGTAGCCTAGACACTTGAGAGATAGAGTGTATATCTTGTGAGGCTTTATCACTTTTCATTCTTGAGCTGATTAACTATTTTGCCATGATTGGGTTGCTTGGATGATTTTCATGAATGTCTTGACTTTTTGGATCTCCTTATGTTAGATGTTACCCATTCCTTTCATTCCCTGATGTTCACTGAGAAATATGTGAATGTTTTTGTTTGTCTCCCTCTGATATCCTTGGATTTTGTTCTTTGTTTCATTTTGCCCAGGAGTGCAAAAGGCTAAGTATGGGGGGTTTTGATGTGCCATCATTTTCTTCTATTTTCTAAACCCTTTTTGCACCATTTTAATTATTGATTGGTCTTAATTGTCAATTAATTAGGCAGTTTTATTATTTGGGCTCATTTAGCTAATTTGATGTTTTTAATCTAATTTCAGGAATTAATGAAACATTGGGCTTAATCCGGATTTTGGTTGTGGACTTGAAGAGGGCAAATAAAGCAGCGCTTATCTTAGTTAATTTCTAATTAGGAAATTTTGCAATTTTATTTTATGTTGTTCAGTGTTTATTTCGTTTTGGGCCAGAGTATTGTAATAGGGCCTAGTGACTTTGAGTGACTCTTTTTAAATAGCTGCCTTGGGATTCGTGCAGGGCATTCTATTCTGTTATGCTATTCATTATTCAGAGCTTCGTTTTAGGGTTTTCGTTTTTCTGTTTTGATGCTTCTGAGTTCGTAATGCAATTTTACGTTTTCTGCTTCTAATTACAATTTCGTTCTTGCTTCTTCTTCTACTCTCATTTACGTTTCTGTTCCATTTTACATTTCTGTTCGTTTACGTTTCTGTTCATTTACGTTTCCGTTCATTTACGTTTTTACTTCATGTTTCAATTGCGTTTTCTGTTTGAATCCATGGAAGGCTAGATTTTCTGGTGTTGTTTCCTTTTGAGGACGAAGCCCAACTCTCTTTGAGGTTTCGCTTGTAATGTGGTTTCCTGGCAGTTCTCCCTTCACCAGTATCCCAAATTCGTGAATATTAATCAGTGCACGCTTCGTGTTCGATTAATTGCCTCTGAGCCTAACTTGCGTTCATGCTTAATGGACGAAGGGCTAACTGGTGTATGTGGTGCCTAATCACGTATTGAAAACCCTAAGTTGATTTTCGCTTAGTAAATTGAAATAGGGTTGGATTAAGTGGTTGACTGTTAGGGACGAATTCTCCATAACCCAGGATAAGAGAATGACTTCTGAATCAGAGGAAACAACCCGTTTTTAATATTAGTAGTTTCGTATTCCAGTTTACTTGTTTTGCTCTTTAATCACAAAACAAACAAACCCCCTCCCCCCCCCCCCCCATCGTTACTGTTACTGCAAGTATATTATGAACATTTGGCTTGTCACTGCTCGTTGGGAAACGACCTAGGATCACTTCCTAGTTACTGCAATTTCATGTTTATTTGATTCGGGTACGGCCTCGATCAAATTTGGTGCCGTTGCCGGGGAGCAGTGTCCAAAGGTTCATAATAGATAGTTAGTGTTGTGTGTTTAATCCTTTTGTGTTTTATGTTTAATTGTTAGTATTGTGTTAGTATGTGTGTTAGTGTTGTTTAGTGTCCTGGTATTTTGTTTAATGTGTGTTCTGTTTCAGTTTTCCCATTAAGTGTTTCCCCTGTTTCAGTCTTGTGTGTTTTGTTGTGAAAATTGTGCTTGAAAACAGAGTAGTAGTAGAAATCAAGTAGAGACAGATTTTAGCGACCACCATGCTGAATTATTTGAGATTTTTTGTTTTAGTAGCTAGGGTTGTTATTTTTGGCTGGATTTTTTTTGTGGTAACTTCTTTTAATCCATATTTTGTGGGGAAAAATAACTAGAGCCCTTATTTTGGTCAGAATTTGAAAGTTCCAAAAAACTAGCAAATTTTGTGGTTTTGTCAAAACTTTCAAACAGTCATAACCTTTTGCTCCCGGTTATCAGAATCGCCAATTTTTTATATTTTGCATTTTGGGGGAGAAAAAAAATTTCCCTACACCGGGGGAAGCCGGGCCATAGGCCGGGTGGGGGGCCTCCATCGACCAAAAAAAAGCCAATTCTGTCAAAAGGTTTTTTTATTTTTTCCAGTTTTTTTTC
>NC_038245.2:22267882-22313335 GCF_000004515.6 Glycine max | reverse complement strand
AATCAAATGGAAGCATCGTTGCATAATTAAGTGAGGTTCCGTAAGTCAAAAAGGGGATGATTATGTAATCCGCAAGGTTCCGTAACATTACGGAAAGAAAACAAGTATCGTTACGAAATTCGTAAGTTTCCGTAACTTTACGAAAAAAGAATCACCAAAAAAAGCAGAGGGGGTGTACTTAGTAAAAATGGGGGTGCAAATAGCACCCAGGCCCACTTGGGCCCTCCAGAATATTCCTCCAGAAGGCTGTTGCTTCTGGAGGAAGCAACCTGGCTCGCCTGGGCGAGCTGGGCGGCAACCACCTCCCCTATTTTGCTATAAATAGGGGAGGAAGTGAAGAAGAAAGGGGTTCAGCCCCTTTGGCACTTCTCTCTCTTTCGAATTTGCTTGGAAAAATTGTTTCCGTGAAGAAAATCTAAGCCGAGGCGCTTCCGAAACGTTTCCGTAACGTTTTCCGTGAGGAATTTCGCAAAGGTTTCAACCGTTCTTCGACGTTCTTCATTCGTTCTTCATCGTTCTTCGATCTTCAACGGGTAAGTACCTCGAACCAAGCTTTTCGATTCATTCTATGCACCCATGGTGGTCCACATTGTGTTTCGTGCATTTTTATTCTCGTTTTGTTTACTTTTTATACCCCCTGTTGACGTGCTTAAGCCATTTTACTTAAGTCATTTCTCGCTTACCTTAAAAATAAAATCAATTTCCACCGAACGTTTGAATTGTATTATCCGTTAACTTCGGTTAAAATGAATTCCGACCGTTCGGTCGTGCCGTAACCACGTTGGAAATCAAAAAGAGGTAAAAAATAATATAATAATCAAAAAAACATCTTTTTAGTAAAACAAAGCGGAAAATCAATCGGACGTTTTCTCTTTGGGATTTCTCATTCTTAATCGAATTGATTAATAACTAATGTGAAACTAAGGCTAAAATCAACTCGCCTAGTCAAGCTCGTCCACAAAAATAGGCTTTTGAAGTTTGTCATTTCAATTTCTCACTAAGTAAAATGGATCATTTTTAAGGTCCAACGCCTTAAAATGATCACCACTTAAGTAAAAAAGAATCACTTGATAAGAAAGAACTACGTAGGTCTGATTTCCTCATCACAAATTGAGGAATACGTAGGAGCAAAGGGAAACACCCTTGTCGACCACAAAAAAGAGAAAAATATAAAAAGGGTATAAAGGATATAAAGACATAAAAGGGAACGTAAAAATCAAAGTCATGTTTGCACATTCGATTAAAGGCTACCGTCCCTTGGGACGGACGTGTGGGGTGCTAATACCTTCCCCGTGCGTAAATACAACTCCCGAACCTTTCACTTAAAAGTTCGTAGATCGCGTCTTTTCCGGTTTTTCCGACGTTTTCCTCAAATAAACGTTGGTGGCGAATCCGCGCGTATTCTTTTCGTGGAACACGCATCCCGCGAGTCTCGCGTCTCCCTCCCGCCGAAGGGTAGGTTGTTTCCCCCCCCCCCTCCACTGGGGACTGTTTTTTAGAGAGTTAGACCATTTCATTTTGTGCAATGGTTTACCATGACTAACCCCTTTGTTGGTTTCCTTTCATTATGTTCCTGAGTATATAAACTTATGTTGCTTTTAGTGCGTTTTAAAAGTATGCATGAAGTAAATATTTATTCATTTGATGCACACAAACACCAACACTATTGGCACACACTGTGAGTGAAAAAGGGCCCTATACCCGGGTTCATGGGAGCATAAGGAGTGGAGGTGAATCTGTGATCATGCTAGGTCTCCGACTTGCTTGATTACAGTGAACCCTCATCTAGAGCTTTTCTCTTTGAAAACCTATTGTTGCTAGTAGTCCCTACTGCTACAATATGTTCTTCAAAGGGGATGATACCTCTAGAAACCATCAAGAGAGATATAACTACCTTGGGGGTTATTGCTAAAAGCCTAGTGTCGCAACCTACCCTTCGGCGGGAGGGCGACGCGAGACTCGCGGGATGCGTGTTCCACGAAGGAATATGCGCGGAGTCGCCACCAACGTTTATTTGAGGAAAACGTCAGAAAAACCGGAAAAGACGCGATCTACGAACTTTTAAGTTGAAAGGTTCGGGAGTTGTATTTACGCACGGGGAAGGTATTAGCACCCCACACGTCCGTCCCAAGGGACGGCAGCCTTTAATCGAATGTGCAAACATGACTTTGATTTTTATGTTCCCTTTTATGTTCTTATATCCTTTATACCCTTTTTATATATTTTTTTCTTTTTTGTGGTCGACAAGGGTGTTTCCCTTTGCTCCTACGTATTCCTTAATTTGAGATGAGAAAATCAGACCTACGTAGTTCTTTCGGAACAAAGTGTTTGGTTAAGTTGTTTTTGCCTTTTTTGCAAAATATGTTTTTATTGAACAAAAGGTCATTTAAGGTGTTGAACCATTAAACGGTCTTTTGATTTTGAAAGGGGAGAAACGTTAAGGCGTTGGACCATTAACGATCTCTTGTTTTTGAAAGGAGAGAAACGTTAAGGCATTTGGACCATTAACGATCTCTTGGGGTGGTCGACAAAAGCGAGGCTTTTGCTCCTACGTATCCTCAATTGTGATGAGGAAATCAGACCTACGTAGTTCTTGCTTATCAAGCGATTCTTTTTTACTTAAGTGGTGATCATTTTAAGGCGTTGGACCTTAAAAATGATCCATTTTACTTAGTGAGAAATTGAAATGACAAACTTCAAAAACCTATTTTTTATGGACGAGCTTGACTAGGCGAATTGATTTTAGCCTTCAGTTTCACTTTAGTTATTAATCAATTCGATTAAGAATGAGAAATCCCAAAGAGAAAACGTCCGATTGATTTTCCGCTTTATTTTACTAAAAGATATCTTTTTGATTATTATATTATTTTTTACCTCTTTTTGATTTCCAACGTGGTTACGGCACGACCGAATGGTCGGAATTTATTTTAACCGAAGTTAATGGATAATACAATTCAAACGTTCGGTGGAAATTTATTTTATTTTTAAGTTAAGCGAGAAATGACTTAAGTAAAATGGCTTAAGCACGTCAACAGGGGGTATAAAAAGTAAACAAAACGAGAATAAAAATGCACGAAACACAATGTGGACCACTACGGGTACATAGAATGAATCGAAAAGCTTGGTTCGAGGTACTTACCCGTTGAAGATCGAAGAACGATGAAGAACGAATGAAGAACGTCGAAGAACGGTTGAAACCTTTGCGAAATTCTTCACGGAAAACGTTACGGAAACGTTTCGGAAGCGCCTCGGCTTAGATTTTCTTCACGGAAACGATTTTTCCAAGCAAATTCGAAAGAGAGAGAAGTGCCAAAGGCGCTGAACCCTTTTCTTCTTCACTTCCTCCCCTATTTATAGCAAAATAGGGGAGGTGGTTGCCGCCCAGCTCGCCCAGGCGAGCCAGGTTGCTTCCTCCAGAAGCAACAGCCTTCTGGAGGAATATTCTGGAGGGCCCAAGTGGGCCTGGGTGCTATTTGCACCCCCATTTTTACTAAGTACACCCCCCTCTACTGTTTTTTGGTGATTTTTTTTTTCGTAAAGTTACGGAAACTTACGAATTTCGTAACGATACTTGTTTTCTTTCCGTAATGTTACGGAACCTTGCGGATTACATAATCATCCCCCTTTTGACTTACGGAATGTTACGGAACCTCACTTAATTATGCAACGATGCTTCCATTTGATTTCCGGTGTGTCACAGAAACTTACGGATTGTGCATCAATATTTTTTTGGTTTTTCGGCATGTCCCGGAATTTCACAAATTGCCTAATGATGGGTGCCAAGCACCTCACAAGGACCAAAGAAAGGTCGCATGTCATCAAGCAAAGGTCCCGGACGAAATTAGGGTATGATAGTTGCCCCTCTTTACTTGTCTTTTATTGGAGATAAAAGAAAAGTAAAGATAAGACACTAATTTCGTTCCTCTCTATTTGACGAGAGTCGCGGGTGACCATAAAATCCCCACATGCAAATGACTTGTCGTTCCCAGAATTTCACAAATTGCCTAATGATGGATGCCAAGCACCTCACAAGGACCAAAGAATGGTCGCATGTCATCAAGCAAAGGTCCCCGGACGAAAATCAGTGTATGACACTAATTTCGCTCCTCTCGGTTGACGAGAGCCGCGGGTGACCATGACTTGTCGTTCCTAGAATTTCACAAATTGCCTAATGATGGATGCCAAGCACCTCACAAGGACCAAAGAATGGTCGCATGTCATCAAGCAAAGGTCCCCGGACGAAAATCAGTGTATGACACTAATTTCGCTCCTCTCGGTTGACGAGAGTCGCGGGTGACCATGAAATTTCCGCATGTAAATGACTTGTTGTTCCGGGAGGAACAAAAGGTGCAGAATGACCAAACTTGGTCTCTGCTTGTCATCGGGCCCGCCGCCTCTGGATGACAAAAGGGTGCGGATAACCGTAAGGTGTCTCCGCGTATCATCGGGCCCGCCGCCTCTGGATGATACAAGGGTGCAGAATGACCAAATTTGGTCTCTGCTTGTCATCGGGCCCGCCGCCTCTAGATGACAAAAGGGTGCGGATAACCGTAAGGTATCTCCGCGTATCATCGGGCCCGCCGCCTCTGGATGATACAAGGGTGCAGAATGACCAAACTTGGTCTCTGCTTGTCATCGGGCCCGCCGCCTCTGGATGACAAAAGGGTGCGGATAACCGTAAGGTATCTCCGCGTATCATCGGGCCCGCCGCCTCTGGATGATACAAGGGTGCAGAATGACCAAACTTGGTCTCTGCTTGTCATCGGGCCCGCCGCCTCTGGATGACAAAAGGGTGCGGATAACCGTAAGGTATCTCCGCGTATCATCGGGCCCGCCGCCTCTGGATGATACAAGGGTGCAGAATGACCAAACTTGGTCTCTGCTTGTCATCGGGCCCGCCGCCTCTGGATGACAAAAGGGTGCGGATAACCGTAAGGTATCTCCGCGTATCATCGGGCCCGCCGCCTCTGGATGATACAAGGGTGCAGAATGACCAAACTTGGTCTCTGCTTGTCATCGGGCCCGCCGCCTCTGGATGACAAAAGGGTGCAGATAACCGTAAGGTATCTCCGCGTATCATCGGGCCCGCCGCCTCTGGATGATACAAGGGTGCAGAATGACCAAACTTGGTCTCTGCTTGTCATCGGGCCCGCCGCCTCTGGATGACAAAAAGGGTGCGGATAACCGTTAGGTATCTCCGCGTATCATCGGGCCCGCCGCCTCTGGATGATACAAGGGTGCAGAATGACCAAACTTGGTCTCTGCTTGTCATCGGGCCCGCCGCCTCTGGAGGACAAAAAGGGTGCGGATAACCGTAAGGTATCTCCGCGTATCATTGGGCCCGCCGCCTCTGGATGATACAAGGGTGCAGAATGACCAAACTTGGTCTCTGCTTGTCATCGAGCCCGCCGCCTCTGGATGACAAAAAAGGGTGCAGATAACCGTAAGGTATCTCCGCGTATCATCGGGCCCGCCGCCTCTGGATGATACAAGGGTGCAGAATGACCAAACTTGGTCTCTGCTTGTCATCGGGCCCGCCGCCTCTGGATGACAAAAGGGTGCGGATAACCGTAAGGTATCTCCGCGTATCATCGGGCCCGCCGCCTCTGGATGATACAAGGGTGCACGTCACATGACCTCAGGGTCAGTATGACAAAGATTATGGGGCGGCCGACAAAAGCAAGGCTCTTGCTCCTACGTATCCTCCAATGAGGAATTCAGACCTACGTAGTTCTGGATAACTTGTGAGACTTGAAAAGTCTCCATCGGAAAATGCTGACATCTCCGGAAAAGGCACAGATGACCACATTGGCCTCTGCTCATCAATCACACTTGGGGTCACTGAATGACGAGGTGCGGATAACCGTAAGGTGTCTCCGCGGGCTACCAGCTCTTGAGTCATGGCAACAAAAGGCGGTGTGGTCGACAAAAGCGAGGCTCTTGCTCCTACGTATCCTCTAATGAGGAACTCAGACCTACGTAGTTCTGGATAACTTGTGAGACTTGAAAAGTCTCGGTGTTTTCTCCACTAAAATGCAAACATGCTTTAGCAAAGAGACAAATATTCCAACTGATTTAGAGCAGCATATGCTTTTTTGAGTGAAAAACAATGCGTCTACCGGGGAAGGAGAGTCTGCTGATGAAATCTCCTATAACCATAAATGAGATTTTGGATGTTAGCATTTCGTTTCTAAATGACCATTTAGAGGAAACACTGGGTCCGACAAAAATAGAAGAAACCCACTCAAAGTGTATCAATCTCGCACAGGTAAGTGTTTCATCCTAATTCCGAACCATAGATATGTCATGACTTGACTTTGCAAATTATTTCCTATCAAATCAAAAATTACATGCGTGATCATGGATCAAATAGGACTTCCCTTGGGAATGGGTTCTTTTGGTGGTTTCTTCTTTCGGCTTTTGTGTGTTTTTGGCTTTTGATTTTTCTGGCTTTTTCTTTTTCTGTTTTTTTGTTTAGTGCGGGGCGAGAAAAAAGTCGCTAGCGCACGGGATTTTGGTTGGTAATCAAAGGGAGAAGACTATTTTAGGTCGTGGTTCCCTTTCCTTCCTTTTTTGTTCATTTGGTGACAATTCTGTATTGTTCAGATATTGTCCGGTCCAAAGACCTCTCTGCACATTTCTTCTGGTTTCTTTTGACCAGGAGCTTCCTTCTTTTTTACTTTCTCCCATTCTTTGGTTGGGAATTTTCTTTCTTTTCTTTTTTTCTTTCTCCCACTCTTTGATTGGGAATTTCCTTTCTTTTCTTTTTTCTCTTTCTCCCACTCTTTGATTGGGAATTTCCTTTCCTTCCTTTTTTGCTTTCTCTTTGATTGGAAATTTCCTTTCCTTCCTTTTTTTTGCTTCCGAGGGTAAGGTTTATGGTGAGTCAGGATTTTGGCTCAAGGCTTGTAGAATGGCTAGACATGATACATGTCAGGGTTTGGTTTGGTTCAAGGATAAAAAGGGATGCCCCACATTATTTCCATGACACAAATGCAAAAAATGATGATTTGGAAATTTTATGCAAAACTGGTTATGCATGCACCTATGCGGACACTCAAATGTCAAATTTTTATGGTCATGTGATGCTAGGGCTCAGGATTCATTTCCTCTATTTTAAATCAACCCAATGTTTCCAAAATATGTTCTTTTATCAATTTGTGCATTCATCCGAGTCCATTTCGGGCGTCCGGGGAAATTTCATAGCATTCACCCTTCAGGTGTACACATTTTTTCCAAAAACTAGTTATGATCAGTGAATTTTTTCAAAGAAAAGTTGGAAGTCATCTCTTTTCAAAAGCATGTTGGTTTTTCAGCTAGACAACTTATTTTCTTTTTTCTCCTTCTTCTTTTTTTTTTTTATCATTATCATTTGTTTATTTCTTTTTCTTGTTTGTTTTCTTTTTTCCCTTTTTTTTTTTCATGAGGTATTTTGCTACCTAAACATGTGTATATTTTTGCGAGGTATTTTTGCTATATACATGCATATCCAAGGTATCTTGCTACCTAAACATACATATATATGTTTTGTAAGGTATTTTTGCTGTATACATGCATATCCAAGGTATCTTGCTACCTAAACATACATATATATATTTTGTGAGGTATCTTTTTGCTACATACATGCATATCTAAGGTATCTTGCTACCTAAACATACATATATATATTTTGTGAAGTGTGTTTTTGTTTACATACATGCATATCTAAGGTATCTTTCTACCTAAACATACATATATATATTTTGTGAGGTATGACTACCTTCCGAGCTTGTGCTCGTTTTATTTAAATTCCTAGGATCATGAGCAACTAGGTGTGTCTTACTATGAAAAGTGATCAAATAACAAGCACAGATTCAAAAGGTACTAGGTTGCCTCCTAGTAGCGCTTCTTTAACGTCTTTAGCTGGACGAATGATGGCTTGTAGGTCACGGACCTAGTACTTTGCTTACCTTTGGCTTTGGATTTGGTCGCCTGCTGGTCGGCCATGTGTCGTAGGCAACGCTCTAACCTTTTTGCGGATGAGCTGAGGTTAACTCTAGAGGTGGTGGCGGTGTGTCTATTGCCCGCTACCGGCCATCCCAATGTTGCTGTGGTGTTTCGCCCTGCGCCTGCCTGGGGGCGCAGTACTTCTTGATGAAAGCTCGATTAGTAGGGGGCCTGATGCCCTTGCTGGAGGTGACAGTTACTCTGTAGAACTGACAGAGACCCGTAATTAGAGCTTGACAACTCCAAGACCCTGTTGGACTTCTTCGGGTCCACTGGGTGTCTTGCAGGCGCGATCCCTGCAAACAATAGATGAAATCAGAAATCAGTTGAGCGATGTGCATACTTACCTATGATGACGTGACCTTGCCGGGCGGGTACGGGCACCCTGTAGGACTGATAGAGGCCCGTAACCAGAGCTGGAAACCCCGGGGCCCTGTTGGACTTTTTCGGGTCCACTGGGTGTCTTGTGGGTGCGATCCCTGCAAACAATAGATGGTATCAGAAATCAGTTGAACTATATGCATACTTACCCATGTCGGGACGACACAGACCAACCGATACTTTTGCAGGGGGAGATTGGCATTGCGGTCGCTGGGCAGAATGTTGCTAAGTAGCAATGTCATCTATATCTGTGTAAGAGTGGTCATGTTGGTGCGCATGATCCGCACTCGTCTCTTTACAGCGGCACAAATGAAATCTTGCCCCGGTATGCGTAGTAGCTGTGTAATAGCCTCCCTCTCTGGTTGTGCTCGCACAGTTGGCCCTCCTCCAATATCAGGGGGTGGCCCAGGAACCGTTAAAAGGAAACTACTGGCCCTTTAACCGGAAGTGCAAGTCTCGGTTAAGCATTTAAGGGCAGAGGACCTTAAATTCTTTTAAGGTGTGGATGTCGAGCACACTGAAAATGAGGACACGTAGCCCTCTAAAGGTGAGGGCGTGCAGCCCTCTCAAGGCGAGGATGTGTAGTCCTTTGGAGGTGAGGGCGTGCAGCCCTCTGTTGGCGAGGATGTGTAGTCCTCTTCAAGGTGAGGGAATGCAGCCCTTTGTTGGCGAGGACGTGTAGTCCTCTCAAGGCGAGGACATGTAGTCCTCTGGAGGTGAGGGCGTGCAACCCTCTGATGGTGAGGACGTGTAGTCCTCTCAAGGCGAGGACGTGTAGTCCTCTCAACGGTGAGGGTAACTAGTACCCAAGGTGAGGGCGTGTAGCCCTCTCAAGGCGAGGACATGTAGTCCTCTAGATGTGAGGGCGTGCAGCCCTCTGATGGTGAGGACGTGTAGTCCTCTCAAGGCGAGGACGTGTAGTCCTCTCAACGGTGAGGGTAACTAGTACCCAAGGTGAGGGCGTGTAGCCCTCTCAAGGCGAGGACATGTAGTCCTCTAGAGGTGAGGGCGTGCAGCCCTCTGATGGTGAGGACGTGTAGTCCTCTCAAGGCGAGGACGTGTAGTCCTCTCAACGGTGAGGGTAACTAGTACCCAAGATGAGGGCGTGTAGCCCTCTCAAGGCGAGGACGTGTAGTCCTCTGATGGTGAGGGCGTGCAGCCCTCTCAAGGCGAGGACATGTAGTCCTCTGGAGGTGAGGGCGTGCAGCCCTCTCAAGGCGAGGACATGTAGTCCTCTGATGGTGAGGGCGTGCAGCCCTCTGATGGTGAGGACGTGTAGTCCTCTCAAGGCGAGGACGTGTAGTCCTCTCAACGGTGAGGGTAACTAGTACCCAAGGTGAGGGCGTGTAGCCCTCTCAAGGCGAGGACGTGTAGTCCTCTGATGGTGAGGGCGTGCAGCCCTCTGATGGTGAGGACGCGTAGTCCTCTCAAGGCGAGGACATGTAGTCCTCTCACGGTGAGGGTAACTAGTACCCAAGGTCCACCCTTATGAGAAAGCAAGAGATCGACTCATCGAGAGGGCCGGTCATCCCAAATCCACAAGATTTGGACATTAGATGTAGGAAATCTATGCAGTTAACATGATTTTTAGGGATGCAGATGCATGCAACCTTTGTCGTGAAATTTGGGTAAATGCGGACTTTATATGAAACAATGCAATGTAATGGAAAGTTGTACAATGTTCATGGCATTCTTTCCATATTTTGTGATTTTGATTTTGATTTTGATTTTTTTTTTTTTTTTTTTTTGGAAAACAGAGATTGACTGCCTTTTTGAAAAAGGTAATAATTCATGCAACCTCATCCTATCTTTTTGCAAATCTCTCCAGGAACTCCCTCAGAGTGTATGTTCTTTTTGATTTAGTCATTTGACCATTTTGGAGTGACGGCAATGGAGTCGTTTGATGTTTAATCAATCCATTGAAATCCTAGGGTTTGTCCCCCTTTTTTTTTTTGTTAAAAACATCGATGGGTGAGAACTTTTGATCGGCTCCTATGTTCACTTGAGGCTCATGCACGGTGCCCCTCATTGCCCCAGTGTAAGGCTTTGAGGTACCAATCGTTGTCTTTTGTCATGACCTTGTAGCTGGGAACCTATTGAGTGAGAACTTCTAATCTGCCCCTAGGTTCACTTGAGGCTCATGCACGATGCCCCTCATTGCCCCAGTGTAGGGCTATGAGGTGACCATCGTCGTCTTGTTTTCACAACCTTGTAGCAAGGGAGAATGAAAGAAGCAGTTGATTCTTGCAAAAAAGAATTTTCCAAGGACGAGAAATAATTGAAGGATCTTTCAGTTGATGGATTAAGTCAAATGACTCCTAAGATGTTTTGATGTCTTGATGATGCTAAAGGATCAAGTGCTTCTAAGTTTTATCCAAGAAAATCAAGATATATGATCAAGTTTGATCTCTTTAGAATCTTTAGGAAGAAGTTTCCAAATTGAAACAAACAAAGTTTTGACCAAAGAATTCTATCATTTCAATATGAGATTTGCTCTCTGGTAATCGATTACCAGTAGTTAAAAATGTTTTTATTCAAATTTTTAAAACCTGTAATCGATTACGTAAGTCTTGTAATTGATTACCAGAGGGGATTTTCAGAAAATAATTTCCAAGAGACATATCTATTCAAATGTTTTATGAACGGCCATTCAAATGTTTTAAAGAGAGTTTTCATTGCCCAAACAGTTTTATCCTCTCGAAAGATCAAGAGTTTTTCTGAACTGAAATGTCTTATCCTCTCAAAAAGATTCCTTGGTCAACCACTTGCATATTCAATAATGAATTTTGATTGGTCTTCATTGTACAATCTATCCCTTTTAAGAGAGATTTCTTCTTCTTATTTCTGAAAAGGGATTAAGAGACCGTGGGTCTCTTGAAGTAGAGGATTCTTGAACACAAGGGAAGGGTTGTCCCTATATGCATTGTTAATCCGAAAAGAGAGAGTGAAAGTTTAATTGGGGAATAATATTCATATCTTAATTCAATCCCCTCTTCTTCTCAAGGTAACTGAGGTCATTTGTCCAACATCCTATTCTTGATAACTCACTTCTCTCTAAAAAGACAAAATGAGGTCACATGAACGTCTATATTTTTACTTGAAAACACAGTCAATCAAATGCCTTTTTATTTTTTATTTTGAAACTTATTTGTTTTGAACTTTGCTCGTTGTTTTACGGCACCCCCACCAACGTGCAAGATGAGTAATCTCTGATTGAACGGTCTTGGAAGTCAACACTCAGGAGCGCAGGTTGCTTGAGCAAACAGACCAATGGCTTACACTCACATTCCGGTGGAAGTTGAATAAGCAAAGATGTGTTCGTGAGAGGATGTCCATTTTATCTATATCTTTTAACATTGTAACTGTGGTTTATGGCATAAACTTGAAAATCCTGATGAGTCATAACAACAGCTTCCAGAATTGCCCCATGTATGGTGTTGCTTGTTAATGTTAGGATTCAACAAGCGATTCTCCTCAAATTTCAGCCAGCCCGTATCAATTAGACCTTGCACCTTACGCTTCAGAGCCCTACAATGCTCAATGGAACGCCCCGGGGCTTCTCCGTGACAAGCACACGTTGCGTTCGAGTCGTATTCTCGGAGAAATGGAGGTTGATGAACCTTGGCTGGGGTTATGGCTACCATTGAATTATTGAGTAGATATAGGATCAAGTTTAGCATATGACAACGGAATTTGGGGTGAACCCTACAGGCTTTTTGCTACAAAATTCCTTTTGTTGGTGTTTTTTTGGTTTGTGCTAAAGGTGGTCTTCGTCATTGGAAGTGCGGTAGACAGGCTTTGTGGTTGATTTAGGGATGGCCTTTGTGGATAACTGGGTGGTGGGTAAGGAGGAGGTTTGTTATTGGCTGAGTAATGACATTGTTGGGTTAGTGGGAAACTTGGCCGTATAGGAATGGCAGTCACAGCATGGGTTTCTCCCTCTTTCTCACCCTCTTCATTTGCCCCAGTTTTCTCAGTCGTCCTAGTAGGATGATCAAATTTGCCTCTTTTCGGATCCACTTCGATCTTTTTGCTGGCGAAGACCAAATCTGTAAAACTTGAAGGTGTGTAACCCACCATTTTTTTCATAGTAGAACACCGGTCACGTGTCTACTATCATTGTGATAATCTCTTTCTCTATTTTTGGGGGTGCTACTTGAGTTGCCAAGTCTCTCCATCTTTGGGCATATTCTTTGAAAGATTCGTGCCCCCTTTTTGCACACTTTTTGTAGTTGCATCCTATCCGGAGCCATATCAGAATTGTACTGACACTGCCTAATGAAGGCAACCATTAGGTCCATCCAAGAATGGACTCAAGAAGGTTCCTAAGTTAGTATACCAGGCGACAGTTGTCCTAGTAAGACTTTCTCAGGAAAAACGTATCAGCAGTTTCTCATCTTTTGCGTATGCCCCCATCTTCCGACAGTACATCTTTAGATGGTTCTTGGAGCGAGTAGTCCCCTTGTACTTGTCAAAGTCAAGCACCTTGAACTTGGGAATGACCATGTTTGGGTATTAGGAATAACTTTTCTAGGTTAGCAAAGGCATAATCTTCACCTCCTTCAATGGCCCTGAGCCTTTCCTTTAGATGATCCGTCTTTCCCTTTTCGGCCATAGCAGGAGGGGCTCTTCCCACCGCAAAATGCAATGGTTATGGTTGTGGGTGAAACTGAGGGCTCTCCAAAGTGTTTTCAAAGGGTATACCACCAACTGCTTGCCCTTCAGTGGCATATCCGAGCCAAGGCTCGAAGTCAGCTAGATTGTGGTGGGGAATTTCATGTGTCTCCCCCATGGTTTGAGAGATATGCGCCTGATGAGGTTATTGGTTCTCAATGAGTATCGGAGTGGAGTTATTGAGATTTTCATTGAGAGTGTATGCCACATTGGGTGGTGTATAGTTGGGAGGCAAGCCATATGATGGGAAGGCGTGCTCGTTTTGAATTTGCACATCATGGGGTCATCCGTACTTCCCAAATCTTTGCCTACCATATTTGAGTTTGGACGATTCATTTGCTTGAGGCCAGATGGGAGCATCGGGTTCACCTTAGCGACAGCGCTAATAGCGGCAACTATAACCGCATTGGCTTCCATTATCTTCTTCATGCTCATCATGGCCTTTATCATTGTGGCCATTTGCTCTTTTATGGCCTCCATTTTTGGCCTTCATCTTCTCTTGCACCTTCTCTGCTTCACCCATTACTCTAGCTCTAGCACGAGTTCGGTAAGGGCGCCGTAAAGCGTTTCCTTTTCTTTTTGATAAATTCATTTTATTTTATTTTATTTTATTTTTCAAGGAAAGAATGCAATGAGCAATGCAACCAATGAAAATCATGGATGCATGCGAATGATGTACAGTCGAAGTATTGCGAATATTTACGCAGGATATGGGGTTGAATCAATTTAGATTTTCAACATGGTCCATGACATCTTTGTCAAGGTGAAACTGGAAGTAACAAGGACATCAATATGTTTGGAAGTAGACGAAGCATTGATGTGACTCGATTCATCTTTTGCCCCAATTTTGCAAGACGGTTACTTCCATATTTCAACTTGACTTGATGAACCTTTTTGTAAAAGCATGAGCTTGGTTCAACCCTATAATCCAAGGAATGGCAATTCTAATTGCCAATACTTCAACAACATCTCATAGGGATGAATGACTCGGGCATACTTTAAGCTTATGCATGGAAAATGTAATTATGAAATTGAGATGCCCGAAGAAACACCACTTCCTAGTTAACCATGCATTAGGTACCATGTTCAATTATTTTGTTTTTTAAGTGAAACGGGTTTATGATCCCAACATGGTTGGCCCCAAACACATGAAACTAAGAATGTAGTGTGAAGTTTCACGCTTCCCCCTTCTTTGTTTTTGTTTTGTAGAGGAAAACGCAAGGATGAGCAAACATGAAAACAAATGGTATGCAATTTTGCAGATCAAAAAGTTTGTTGAACGCATATGCATGATGATGCCATGACTCATGCAAAATGTGAGGCTGGAATATGATAACGGACAAATGCAGGATATGTCCATTATGATGTTATGAAGAGATGCTTATGCGATGCATGATATGAATGCATTTTACGGACACGAGAGCCCGGAAAATTATCTCTTCTTACTCGCGCATTTGGGGGCGCAGTGCCCCATGTGTACAATTAAGAAGGTGATATGGACCTTCCGGCTTCCCGTGACAAAGGACGAGACCAACATACAATGCATGCTAGAGATAAAATGTAGGAGTGATTTGATTTGCACAAGCTTTTTGGAGTAGAAACATGGGACCAACTCATTTTATTTCAAAAAAGGAAGTCGTATCTAGTCAAGGTCTGAGAGACCATACAAGTTTCCTAACGATTTCTAATTATGTGGGCCATTAAGTCTATCATATGCTGACAATAGCCGAGAAGCCCGTGAATCTCTTCGGGGGCGGAGTAGGTGTCTGCCATCGCTTTGGCCTTGGCTAACAATCGGGGAAGTTCTTGACTCCCGTTCAAGGTAAGAGCAAACCGATCCATCCACATGGTTGCCTCTTGGTGTAAAGAGTCGATCACCCTTCCTCTAGCCTCTTTTTCCGCGTATACTTGGGCATATTCGTCCGCAATCCTATGCTCATGGGCCGCGGCTAGACCTAACTCTTCTTGGTACTTGGCGATGATAGCTAGCATGTTGGTCTCTGTCTCGCATAAACGCTGAGACAAGCTTCTTTTGGACCTTGAACAGGCAACTAACTCCTCTTTCAAAACCATGCTATTTGCTCGCGACTGGTCCCTTTCTTCCTTTCGCAACTTGAGTTCACTATTGCTACCCCATAGAGCTCCACGAAATTTGTTCCGGCCATACTCTTCCTTGCGAGCCCTCTTGGTCTCTTGTTCAAGGGCTCTTGCGGTAATTGCATTCTCTTCCCGTAACCCGGCACACTCCTTCCGAACGTGTGTAGCGGCCAACTTGAACTTCTCCTAGGCAAGTTTTGCCTTTCCTAACTCGCTTTTGAGAGCTTGGACTTCTTCGTCCTCTTCCGGTGCTTCAAAACTCTCTTTGCTGACGACTTTTAACTTGGCGAGCCAATCTAAACCTCGTATATGAACTTTCAGCCATTCGTGGTACCCACCAATGATGCCATTACGAATGCCTCTAAGCTCTTGATCTTTCTTTAACGGGGTTTCCCACTCCTTATGGATTCTTTGTATAGTTTTGGAATTTTGTGCGCCGAAATCCCTCACAAGGAAAGGAGACATGCTTTCTTCCGTCGGTGCTCCCCTCATGGGGTACCCTAGTTGTCTTATAGCGAGCGCGGGATTGTAGTTAATACAACCCCTCGTTCCTACCAGCGGAATGTTTGGGTATCTTCCACATGAGAAAAGGACTCCTTCTTTTCCTTCCTTCCATCGGGGGAACCAACTGATTGTTCTACCTCCTATCCCGGCCAAGAGCTGGTCCCAATCTATTCTCCTCTTTTCAGTACACGAGCGATGGCTCAGGAGCGGACATGGATGTCTTGTGTCTTGTTGGAACAAGTGTGAAACCAACCAAACACAGAGGGCGGGTAAGCAACAGATGATCCGTGCGCTACTGTTTTCGCACCTTCGGTCAAATGTGTCAAATAGATCTGCCAAGACAGCTACCACCGGACTTTCCTTGCTATGGTGGTAGGCAAGGAAAGCGTCGATTGCTGCTAGGTCTACCAAACCATCCACGTTTGGAAAGAGGACGACCCCAAAAATTAGCAAAGCTAACACATCCATAAACGGGACCCAGTCTCCTTGATTGGCCATACCCCTCGCCTTGTCTTCTAGGTACTTCTGTGGTAGGCCCGCTATGCCGTTCCGAGTCTGTTTTATGCGGTCCAAACCTCTTGCTGAATCCTTGACCACAGTTGCAATTCTGCTCAAAGAGGGGAGACACCCGGAGGAAAGATATGGTTTTCTTCCCCGGAGAGGACATCCTAGAATTTCCTCAAATTCTTCAATGGTTGGTACTAATTGGAAGTCTGCGAATGTGAAGCACCTCAAAGGCTGGTCGTAGTATTGGGTAAGTGATGCAATGGCTTCTATGGACACCTCTGCTATGGTCAACTCTAAGATCTTTCCGTAAGTCTTGCGGAAGGCTTGCATTTGGAGGGGTTCCATCAACCGCCCTAATTCCTTGATGCTGGTGGTATCTAGGCTTTTGACCTTGACTTGGTAGAACCTCTTGCCGGTTTGATTTGTTCCCATGCTTACTAAAGTGAGACAAAAGCTGGTGCAAATCAAAACTCTGATATCTCATGGGTGGGATGGATGAATGCATGATGGAATGCATATGACACAGATGCAATCTAGGAATGCGGGGGTCCGGGGAATTTGTCCCCTTCTTAGATACGACGTCTAGGGGTAGCGAAATGCCCCAACGCACGTTTTTAAGAAGGCGACACGGACCCTCCGTTGGTTTGTTTACAGTAGGGATCAAGACAGAACCCATATGCAATGCCTATGCAAAAGACACAATGCGGGAATGTGCACAGTATGACAATATTTATCGAACATAAGCACAAGGGTATATGATACTCATGCATGGTAGTGTGAAAAATGGCACGCAGCGTGTTTGCTTCGTGCCCCTATTTAAGGGACCTATAAGGGAGAGAACTAACTAGGCTTTTAGCAATAATCCCCAAGGTAGTTATATCTCTCTTGATGGTTTCTAGAGGTATCATCCCCTTTGAAGAACATATTGTAGCAGTAGGGACTACTAGCAACAATAGGTTTTCAAAGAGAAAAGCTCTAGATGAGGGTTCACTGTAATCAAGCAAGTCGGAGACCTAGCATGATCACAGATTCACCTCCACTCCTTATGCTCCCATGAACCCGGGTATAGGGCCCTTTTTCACTCACAGTGTGTGCAAATAGTGTTGGTGTTTGTGTGCATCAAACGAATAAAAATTTACTTCATGCATACATTTAAAACGCACTAAAAGCAACAAAGAGTTTATATACACAAGAACATAATGAAAGGAAACCAACAAAGGGGTAAGTCACGGTAAAACATTGCACAAAATTAAATGGCCTAACTCTCTAAAAACAGTCCCCAGTGGAGTCGCCAACTGTCGCAACCTACCCTTCGGCGGGAGGGCGACGCGAGACTCGCGGGATGCGTGTTCCACGAAAGGAATACGCGCGGAGTCGCCACCAACGTTTATTTGAGGAAAACGTCGGAAAAACCGGAAAAGACGCGATCTACGAACTTTTAAGTTGAAAGGTTCGGGAGTTGTATTTACGCACGGGGAAGGTATTAGCACCCCACACGTCCGTCCCAAGGGACGGCAGCCTTTAATCGAATGTGCAAACATGACTTTGATTTTTATGTTCCCTTTTATGTTCTTATATCCTTTATACCCTTTTTATATATTTTTTTCTTTTTTGTGGTCGACAAGGGTGTTTCCCTTTGCTCCTACGTATTCCTTAATTTGAGATGAGAAAATCAGACCTACGTAGTTCTTTCGGAACAAAGTGTTTGGTTAAGTTGTTTTTGCCTTTTTTGCAAAATATGTTTTTATTGAACAAAAGGTCATTTAAGGTGTTGAACCATTAAACGGTCTTTTGATTTTGAAAGGGGAGAAACGTTAAGGCGTTGGACCATTAACGATCTCTTGTTTTTGATAGGAGAGAAACGTTAAGGCATTTGGACCATTAACGATCTCTTGGGGTGGTCGACAAAAGCGGGGCTTTTGCTCCTACGTATCCTCAATTGTGATGAGGAAATCAGACCTACGTAGTTCTTGCTTATCAAGCGATTCTTTTTTACTTAAGTGGTGATCATTTTAAGGCGTTGGACCTTAAAAATGATCCATTTTACTTAGTGAGAAATTGAAATGACAAACTTCAAAAACCTATTTTTTATGGACGAGCTTGACTAGGCGAATTGATTTTAGCCTTCAGTTTCACTTTAGTTATTAATCAATTCGATTAAGAATGAGAAATCCCAAAGAGAAAACGTCCGATTGATTTTCCGCTTTATTTTACTAAAAGATATCTTTTTGATTATTATATTATTTTTTACCTCTTTTTGATTTCCAACGTGGTTACGGCACGACCGAACGGTCGGAATTTATTTTAACCGAAGTTAATGGATAATACAATTCAAACGTTCGGTGGAAATTTATTTTATTTTTAAGTTAAGCGAGAAATGACTTAAGTAAAATGGCTTAAGCACGTCAACAGGGGGTATAAAAAGTAAACAAAACGAGAATAAAAATGCACGAAACACAATGTGGACCACTACGGGTACATAGAATGAATCGAAAAGCTTGGTTCGAGGTACTTACCCGTTGAAGATCGAAGAACGATGAAGAACGAATGAAGAACGTCGAAGAACGGTTGAAACCTTTGCGAAATTCTTCACGGAAAACGTTACGGAAACGTTTCGGAAGCGCCTCGGCTTAGATTTTCTTCACGGAAACGATTTTTCCAAGCAAATTCGAAAGAGAGAGAAGTGCCAAAGGGGCTGAACCCTTTTCTTCTTCACTTCCTCCCCTATTTATAGCAAAATAGGGGAGGTGGTTGCCGCCCAGCTCGCCCAGGCGAGCCAGGTTGCTTCCTCCAGAAGCAACAGCCTTCTGGAGGAATATTCTGGAGGGCCCAAGTGGGCCTGGGTGCTATTTGCACCCCCATTTTTACTAAGTACACCCCCCTCTGCTGTTTTTTGGTGATTCTTTTTTCGTAATGTTACGGAAACTTACGAATTTCGTAACGATACTTGTTTTCTTTCCGTAATGTTACGGAACCTTGCGGATTACATAATCATCCCCCTTTTGACTTACGGAATGTTACGGAACCTCACTTAATTATGCAACGATGCTTTCATTTGATTTCCGGTGTGTCACGGAAACTTACGGATTGTGCATCAATATTTTTTTGGTTTTTCGGCATGTCCCGGAATTTCACAAATTGCCTAATGATGGGTGCCAAGCACCTCACAAGGACCAAAGAAAGGTCGCATGTCATCAAGCAAAGGTCCCGGACGAAATTAGGGTATGACACCTAGTTAGTTCTCTCCCTTATAGGTCCCTTAAATAGGGGCACGAAGCAAACACGTTGCGTGCCATTTTTCACACTGCCATGCATGAGTATCATATACCCTTTTGCTTATGTTCGGTAAATATTGTCATATTGTACACATTCCCGCATTGTGTCTTTTGCATAGGCATTGCATATGGGTTCTGTCTTGATCCCTACTGTAAACAAACCAACGGAGGGTCCGTGTCGCCTTCTTAAAAACGTGCGTTGGGGCATTTCGCTACCCCTAGACGTCGTATCTAAGAAGGGGACAAATTCCCCGGACCCCCGCATTCCTAGATTGCATCTATGTCATATGCATTCCATCATGCATTCATCCATCCCACCCATGAGACATCGGAGTTTTGATTTGCACCAGCTTTTGTCTCACTTTAGTAAGCATGGGAACAAATCAAACCGGCAAGAGGTTCTACCAAGTCAAGGTCAAAAGCCTAGATACCACCAGCATCAAGGAATTAGGGCGGTTGATGGAACCCCTCCAAATGCAAGCCTTCCGCAAGACTTACGGAAAGATCTTAGAGTTAACCATAGCAGAGGTGTCCATAGAAGCCATTGTATCACTTACCCAATACTACGACCAGCCTTTGAGGTGCTTCACATTCGGAGACTTCCAATTAGTACCAACCATTGAAGAATTTGAGGAAATTCTAGGATGTCCTCTCGGGGGAAGAAAACCATATCTTTCCTCCGGGTGTCTCCCCTCTTTGAGCAGAATTGCAACTGTGGTCAAGGATTCAGCAAGAGGTTTGGACCGCATAAAACAGACTCGGAACGGCATAGCGGGCCTACCACAGAGGTACCTAGAAGACAAGGCGAGGGGTATGGCCAATCAAGGAGACTGGGTCCCGTTTATGGATGTGTTAGCTTTGCTAATTTTTGGGGTCGTCCTCTTTCCAAACGTGGATGGTTTGGTAGGCCTAGCAGCAATCGACGCTTTCCTTGCCTACCACCATAGCAAGGAAAGTCCGGTGGTAGCTGTCTTGGCAGATCTATTGGACACATTTGACCGAAGGTGCGAAAAGAGTAGCGCACGGATCATCTGTTGCTTACCCGCCCTCTGTGTTTGGTTGGTTTCGCACTTGTTCCGACAAAACACAAGACATCCATGTCCGCTCCTGAGCCATCGCTCGTGTACTGAAAAGAGGAGAATAGATTGGGACCAGCTCTTGGCCGGAATAGGAGGTAGAACAATCAGTTGGTTCCCCCGATGGAAGGAAGGAAAAGAAGGAGTCCTTTTCTCATGTGGAGGATACCCAAACATTCCGCCGGTAGGAACGAGGGGTTGTATTAACTACAATCCCGCGCTCGCTATAAGACAACTAGGGTACCCCATGAGGGGAGCACCGACGGAAGAAAGCATGTCTCCTTTCCTTGTGAGGGATCTCGGTGCACAAAGTTCCAAGACTATACAAAGAATCCATAAGGCATGGGAAACCCCGTTAAGGAAAGATCAAGAGCTTAGAGGCATTCATAATGGCATCATTGGTGGGTACCACGAATGGCTGAAAGTTCATATACGAGGTTTAGATTGGCTCGCCAAGTTAAAAGTCGTCAGCGAAGAGAGTTTTGAAGCACCGGAAGAGGACGAAGAAGTCCAAGCTCTCAAAAGCGAGTTAGGAAAGGCAAAACTTGCCAAGGAGAAGATCAAGTTGGCCGCTACACACGTTCGGAAGGAGTGTGCCGGGTTACGGGAAGAGAATGCAATTACCGCAAGAGCCCTTGAACAAGAGACCAAGAGGGCTCGCAAGGAAGAGTATGGCCGGAACAAATTTCGCGGAGCTCTATGGGGTAGCAATAGTGAACTCAAGTTGCGGAGGGAAGAAAGAGACCAGTCGCGAGCACGTAGCATGGTTCTGAAAGAGGAGTTAATTGCTTGTTCAAGGTCCAAAAGAAGCTTGTCTCAACGTTTATGCGAGACGGAGACCAACATGCTAGCTATCATTGCCAAGTACCAAGAAGAGTTAGGTCTAGCCACGGCCCACGAGCATAGAATCGTGGATGAGTATGCTGAAGTATATGCGGAAAAAGAGGCTAGAGGAAGGGTGATCGACTCTTTACACCAAGAGGCAACCATGTGGATGGACCGGTTTGCTCTTACCTTGAATGGGAGTCAAGAACTTCCCCGCTTGTTAGCCAAGGCCAAGGCGATGGCAGACACCTACTCCACCCCCGAAGAGATTCATGGGCTTCTCGGCTATTGTCAGCATATGATAGACTTAATGGCCCACATAATTAGAAATCGTTAGGAAACTTGTATGGTCTCTCAGACCTTGACTGGATACGACTTCCTTTTTGAAATAAAATGAGTTGGTCCCATGTTTCTACTCCAAAAAGCTTGTGCAAATCAAATCACTCCTACATTTCATCTCTAGCATGCATTTTCTTTCTTTACCCACTCCTCACGTTTGGTTTTTTAGGGAAAAACACCATAACTAAACGCGCCGCAAGGGATCCCTATCGCACCAGATCCAAATCTAGAACGATGGGTGATCAAGAGGAGACGCAGGAACAGATGAAAGCCGACATGTCGGCTCTGAAAGAACAAATGGCCTCCATGATGGAGGCCATGTTAAGTATGAAGCAGCTCATAGAGAAGAACACGGCCACCGCCGCCGCTGTCAGTTCGGCTGCCGAAGCAGACCCGACTCTCTTGGCAACTACGCACCATCCTCCCTCAAACATAGTAGGACGGGGAAGGGACACACTGGGGCACGATGGCAGCCCTCACCTGGGATACAACCGAGCGGCTTACCCTTATGGATTGCCGCCCAACTATTCACCACCCGTCTTGCAAGAAGATGCGGGCCACATTGCCTCTCCCGTCCATGAAAGAGAGCCTCCTCAGCAGCCCGACGAAGTCCATAAAGACCCTCAAGATTATGCTCGAAGGGATGTCGAGTTCTATCCCCCGATCCCCGAAGGGCCGGCACCAGGCACGTTGCCTCAACCCAACATCGCAGCTTCGCCAATAGTTTTGTCCATGGAAGGGCCGCCCCCGGCAACTGAAGAAAGGAGGAAGGTCGATCTCCTTGAAGAAAGATTGAGGGCTGTGGAAGGATTTGGGGACTATCCGTTTGCAGACATGACGGATCTTTGCTTAGTACCCGATGTTGTTATTCCCCCGAAGTTCAAAGTGCCGGACTTCGACAAGTATAAAGGGACGACTTGTCCCAAAAACCATCTCAAAATGTACTGCCGTAAGATGGGCGCCCACTCTAAAGATGAAAAGCTATTGATACACTTCTTTCAGGATAGCTTGGCCGGAGCTGCGGTAGTGTGGTACACTAATTTGGAAGCTTCCCGTATCCGTACTTGGAAGGATCTGATTACCGCCTTCCTAAGGCAGTATCAGTACAATTCTGATATGGCTCCTGACCGTACTCAACTGCAGAATATGTTCAAGAAAGAAGGTGAGACCTTTAAAGAATATGCGCAGTGATGGAGGGATTTGGCGGCACAAGTAGCTCCTCCCATGGTTGAGAGAGAGATGATCACCATGATGGTAGACACTCTGCCAGTGTTCTACTATGAGAAGCTAGTGGGTTACATGCCGTCTAGCTTTGCAGATCTGGTGTTTGCCGGGGAAAGAATCGAGGTTGGATTGAAAAGAGGAAAGTTTGATTACGTTTCCTCCACAAACGCGAATGCCAAAAGAATTGGGGCAACAGGGGCAAAAAGGAAGGAAGGAGATGCCCATGCCGTCTCTTCAACACCCACGTGGGTCAAACCCCAGCAAACACCTCATGGTACCCATCAGTACGCGCAACATCACCCAAGCTTCTCGGCTCATGCTGGGAACGCCTCTAGTTCAACACCCGTGCAGCCTAAGGCACCCACCCAGAGGGAAGCTCCCCAAGTTCCAACTCCGAACACGACTCGACCGGCCGGTAATTCCAACACGACAAGGAACTTCCCTCCGAGGCCATTGCCGGAATTCACCCCGCTCCCAATGACGTACGAAGATCTTCTACCATCCCTCATCGCCAATCATTTGGCCGTGGTAACTCCCGGAAGGGTCCTCGAACCCCCTTTCCCGAAGTGGTATGACCCTAACGCAACTTGCAAGTACCATGGGGGTGTCCCGGGGCATTCCGTCGAAAAATGCTTGGCCCTTAAATACAAGGTCCAACATTTAATGGATGCCGGATGGCTAACTTTCCAAGAGGATCGGCCCAATATGAGAACCAACCCGCTCGCCAATCATGGAGGGGGAGCGGTTAATGCAGTTGAGTCCGATAGGCCGCACAGGTCTAAACCTTTAAGGGATGTGGCAACCCCTAGGAGGTTTATCTTTGAGGCCCTACAAAAAGGAGGTGTGATTCCCCATAGTGGGTGTAAGGAGGATTCTTGTCTGCTACACTCCGGCAAGATGCAAGACATGGAGACGTGTTTGGAAGTAGAGGAATTATTACAGCGGATGATAGATCAAGGTCGACTGGAAGTCGGCATTGAAGGAAAAGAAGAGCAGCATATATGCATGCAATCTACGGAGGGGAGCGGTGTTGTGAAGCCCAAACCCTTGGTGATATACTTCACTAAAAGCGCAGCTTCGCAAAAGCCCGGACACCCTTTAATAGCAAAACCTGTTCCTTTCCCGTACCAAAATAGCCACGCGGTCCCGTGGAGATATACACCTCCGGGGAAGAAGGAAGAAGAAGTCACTGACGTCAGCTCGCTGTCAGCTAAAGTAACAAATATCACGGGACTGAGTGGTGTGACCCGTAGTGGTCGTGTGTTCGCACCTCCGGACCTACCAGTCCAACTCGCCGACGTCAAGGGAAAAGGAAAAGTGGTGGAAGAACAAGATGGCGAAGCACCCCACGCTTCGAATAAAGATATTCCAGCAGAGGGGCCCCCGGAGAAAAAGGATGGTAGAAAGGAGGTGTCGCTAGAGGAAGCCAGCGAGTTCCTTCGGATAATTCAGCAGAGCGAATTCAAGGTTATCGAACAGCTCAACAAAACCCCGGCTAGGGTCTCGCTGTTGGAGTTACTTATGAGCTCCGAGCCTCATCGGGCTCTGCTAGTAAAAGTGTTGAACGAGGCTCACGTGGCCCAAGATATCTCGGTAGAAGGTTTCGGAGGGCTGGTCAACAATATCACTGCCAACAACTATCTTGCCTTCGCCGAAGAAGAAATCCCCGCCGAGGGGAGAGGGCATAATAAGGCTTTACACGTATCAGTCAAGTGTATGGACCATATCGTAGCCAAGGTGCTCATCGATAATGGTTCCAGTTTAAACGTGATGCCTAAGAGCACTTTGGAGAAGTTACCATTCAATGCTTCCCACTTAAAACCAAGTTCAATGGTGGTTCGGGCCTTCGACGGCACTCGCCGAGAGGTTAGGGGAGAGATCGATCTCCCAGTACAGATAGGACCTCACACCTGTCAAGTCACCTTCCAAATAATGGATATTAACCCCCCCTACAGCTGCCTGTTGGGGTGCCCGTGGATTCACTCAGTGGGAGTTGTGCCTTCTACACTCCACCAAAAGCTGAAGTTCGTAGTGGAGGGGCACTTGGTCATCGTGTCAGGCGAGGAAGATATCTTGGTAAGCTGCCCATCCTCCATGCCTTATGTGGAAGCCGCAGAAGAATCGTTAGAAACTGCTTTCCAGTCTTTTGAGGTGGTCAGCATTTCCTCCGTGGACTCCCTCTTTGGGCAGCCTTGTCTGTCCGATGCAGCGGTAATGATGGCCCGAGTTATGTTGGGGAACGGTTATGAACCCGGGATGGGTTTAGGCAAAAACAACGGCGGCATAACTAGCCTGATAGATACCCAAGGAAATCGTGGGAAGTATGGTTTAGGCTATAAGCCCACTCAAGCGGACATGAAAAGAAGCATCGCGGGAAGGAAGAACAGTGGTCAAAGCTCGCGTTGGAGACAAGAAAGTGAAGGAAGCCCGCCCTGCCACATAAGTAAAAGCTTTATAAGCGCGGGTCTGGGAGACAAAGGTCGAGCGTTCGCGATATGCGAGGATGATATTCCGAGTACTTTGGATTTGGTACGACCATGCCCTCCTGATTTTCAGCTGGGAAATTGGCGAGTGGAGGAACGCCCCGGCATTTACGCAACGAGCATAATGTAAACCTTTACGGTTTTAAAAGCTCTATAGTTGGGCCTAGGCTTTAGAGTTTTTCCTTTTGTTAAGGCTTTGTGTCTTTTGTTTTTGAATTTATAATACAAGGATCTTTCTTCATCTGTTCCTGGTCTCTACCCATTCTCATTCATTTGCATGTTTACTTCTTTTTCTGAAACGGCAGATCCGATGACGAGTCCCCCGAAGGTACTAATACCTGGGACCCGCCTATCGACTTCGAGCGAGAAATGAATCAAACGGAAGATGAAGGAGATGAGGATGTGGGACTTCCCCCAGAACTAGAAAGAAGGGTCGCCCATGAGGACCAAGGAACGGGGCCTCATCAAGAAGAAATAGAGCTAGTAGACTTAGGAATTGGCAGTGGAAAGAGGGAAGTAAAGATAGGTACAGGTATTACCGCACCTATCCGTGAAGAATTAATAATCCTGCTAAAAGACTACCAAGACATCTTTGCTTGGTCATACCAAGATATGCCCGGTTTGAGTTCTGACATTGTACAGCACCGATTACCTCTAAATCCCGAGTGTTCCCCAGTAAAACAGAAACTGAGAAGGATGAAGCCCCAAACATCCTTGAAGATAAAAGAAGAAGTGAAGAAGCAATTTGACGCTGGATTTCTGGCCGTCGCTCGGTATCCAGAATGGGTTGCCAACATCGTACCAGTTCCTAAGAAAGATGGAAAAGTACGAATGTGTGTGGATTATCGGGACCTGAATCGGGCCAGTCCCAAGGACAATTTTCCTTTACCACACATCGATATCCTCGTGGATAACACGGCCAATTTCGCTTTATTTTCCTTCATGGACGGTTTCTCTGGTTACAATCAGATAAAGATGGCGCCCGAGGATATGGAAAAGACTACTTTCGTCACCCTGTGGGGAACATTCTGTTACAAGGTGATGTCCTTTGGACTCAAGAATGCCGGGGCAACTTATCAACGGGCCATGGTAGCTTTGTTCCATGATATGATGCATCAAGAGATCGAGGTCTACGTGGACGACATAATTGCTAAATCTAAATCCGAGGAAGAACACCTTGTCAACCTGCGGAAATTGTTCGAAAGGCTTAAAAAATATCAATTAAGGTTGAACCCCGCTAAGTGTACCTTCGGGGTCAAATCAGGGAAATTGCTTGGTTTCATTGTAAGCCAGAAAGGGATAGAGGTAGACCCCGAAAAAGTGAAGGCTATCCTTGAGATGCCAGAACCCCGTACAGAGAGGCAAGTCCGAGGTTTCCTGGGGCGCTTGAATTATATTGCCATATTCATATCGCAGCTCACCGCCATTTGTGAGCCGTTGTTTAAACTCTTGCGCAAAAACCAAACTGATCGGTGGAATGAGGATTGCCAAGAGGCTTTTGGAAGGATCAAAAAGTGCCTAATGAATCCTCCCGTGCTTATGCCACCAGTACCTGGAAGGCCTCTCATTTTGTACATGACAATCTTGGACGAGTCAATGGGGTGTATGCTGGGGCAACATGACGAATCCGGGAAGAAAGAGCGCGCTGTTTACTACCTAAGTAAGAAGTTCACGACCTGTGAGATGAATTACTCCTTGCTCGAAAGAACGTGTTGTGCTTTAGTATGGGCATCCCATCGCCTAAGGCAGTACATGCTGAGCCATACTACCTGGTTGATATCCAAAATGGACCCGATTAAGTACATCTTTGAAAAGCCAGCTCTCACAGGACGAATCGCCCGGTGGCAAGTCTTGCTATCTGAGTTTGATATAGTCTACGTCACCCAAAAGGCGATAAAAGGAAGCGCTTTGGCAGATTATTTGGCTCAACAGCCTATTAACGACTACCAGCCCATGCATCCGGAATTCCCGGATGAGGACATCATGGTCTTGTTCGAGGAAAAGTTGGACGAAGATCGGGACAAATGGACTGTATGGTTTGACGGAGCGTCAAACATTCTAAGTCATGGCGTTGGGGCAGTGTTGGTCTCTCCAGACAATCAATGTGTACCTTTCACAGCCAGGCTAGGATTCGACTGCACCAACAACATGGCCGAATATGAAGCATGTGCCCTAGCCGTCCAGGCAGCAATTGACTCCAATGTCAAACTACTCAAGGTGTACGGCGACTCAGCGTTGGTAATCCATCAGCTGAGAGGGGAATGGGAAACTAGAGATCCCAAGCTTATACCCTACAAAGCCTATATCAAGGAATTGGCTAAGACTTTCGATGAGATCTCCTTCCATCATGTTCCCCGCGAGGAAAATCAAATGGCGGATGCACTTGCTACGTTGGCGTCTATGTTCCAGCTAACACCGCACGGGGATCTACCCTACATTGAATTTTGGTGCCGTGGCAAACCCGCACATTGTTGCCAAGTGGAAGAGGAACGGGACGGAAAGCCTTGGTATTTCGACATCAAGCGATATGTCGTAAGCAAAGAATACCCGCCAGAGATTGCCGACAACGATAAAAGGACATTGAGGAGGTTGGCAGCCGGTCTCTTCATGAGCGGAAGCATACTGTATAAAAGAAATCACGACATGACACTCCTGCGGTGTGTGGATGCCAAAGAGGCAAATCACATGATCGAAGAAGTCCATGAGGGCTCGTTTGGAACGCACGCCAACGGACATGCTATGGCCAGGAAGATCCTAAGAGCAGGTTATTACTGGCTTACCATGGAAAGTGATTGTTGTGTCCATGTGAGGAAATGCCACAAATGTCAAGCATTCTCAGATAATGTCAATGCCCCACCACACCCTCTGAATGTCATGTCCGCCCCTTGGCCTTTCTCCATGTGGGGAATAGATGTCATCGGGGCCATCGAGCCCAAGGCCTCGAATGGTCATTGCTTCATCCTCGTAGCGATAGATTATTTCACCAAGTGGGTCGAGGCGGCTTCATATACCAATGTCACGAGGAATGTGGTGGTCAGGTTCATTAAGAAAGAGATCATCTGCCGATATGGTTTGCCAAGGAAGATTATCACGGACAACGGCACCAACCTGAATAATAAGATGATGGCGGAAATGTGCGAGGAGTTTAAAATCCAGCATCACAATTCCACGCCCTACCGGCCAAAGATGAATGGAGCCGTGGAAGCGGCCAATAAGAATATCAAAAAGATTATCCAAAAGATGACCGTGTCATACAAGGATTGGCACGAGATGCTCCCATTTGCGTTACACGGTTACCGGACTTCAGTGCGAACGTCAACTGGGGCAACGCCGTTCTCATTGGTATATGGGATGGAGGCTGTGTTACCGTTTGAGGTAGAAGTCCCGTCATTAAGGATCTTGGCAGAATCCGGATTAAAGGAATCAGAGTGGGCTCAAACACGCTACGATCAGCTCAACCTCATTGAGGGTAAGCGCTTCACGGCCATGAGTCATGGGCGCTTATACCAGCAAAGAATGAAGAGTGCATTCGACAAGAAAGTACGCTTACGCAAGTTCCATGAGGGAGACCTTGTGCTAAAGAAAATGTCCCATGCTGTCAAGGACCATCGAGGGAAATGGGCCCCGAACTACGAAGGGCCTTTTGTTGTGAAGAGGGCTTTTTCCGGAGGAGCCCTGGTGCTTACCAACATGGATGGCGAAGAGCTACCTTCACCCGTGAACTCTGATGTCGTCAAACAATATTATGCTTAGAAGCTGGGGCAATTAAGGATGTCGCTGCATGTTCTTTATCTTTATGCGTTTTCTGGATTTCCCCCAGGGATTTCCTGTCTGTTGTATCTCTCGTTACAATCTTTCAAAGAAATGAACGTGGATTCGAGGCTTTTAGTCCTCACGTTAGTTTCACACCTTGCGTTAATCTGTGATCACCTGAGCCCTTCCGCTCAGTTCATGGGATCCCCCAAGCGCTTAATTAGAATTGAACCTGAACCAACTTTCCCTAAATTTGCTGCGTTTGAAAACATTCATACATACGCATACGCATACGCATGCATATTGTTGTGGTAAAAAAAAAACAGGGGCAGGATCATCTTGGGCTACCTTCTGGGGGTAGAGACAAAACATGAACGGCAGAAACCAATCAAGGTAAGATAATGACGCTGTCAAGATTGGCCATACCTGGTTGTTTATTACTTGCAGGTACTTAAGGACGGATGCAAGTAGGGATGGGGTCACGACCGACCGATCGTTGCCCCTTCTCTGCGCGAGATTAGCAGAGAATGTCGCTGCGAGGCAGCCCCGTATCCTTTGTATTTTGCAGCTTTCTTTTACTATTTGTAAGAATAAGTAATCAACGCCTAATTCTAACCTAAGTAAGTTCAAGTTAGGCAAGATGCTAATCCATGAGAAGGGAGGGGACATGGTTAATGTTCCCCTCAAAAAAAAAAAAAAAAAAAAAAATGCAGGTTAGCTCGCCTGGGCGAGCCACCCCTGCACCAAATTATAAGAATGACGAAAGGGGGGGCGTTTTTACATTCAAAAACTTCTTTTCCCCCCTTTCAAAAGCCATACCCACGGGATTGACGAGTTTGCAGCCCTAGGGTCATCCTTTTTCGCATTTTTTGATTCCGTTTTGCGCTTTTGTTCATCACCACTAAGTAAGTGTTCCATCCCTAAGCTTTCTAGCTTTTCATTGGTGTATTTTGATCTCCTTTTGGTGCTCTAAATTGTGGGAGTGTGCTCAAATATATGGGGCAATTTTGGTTTGTTTTCTTGCTTGATTAGGTTGAATTAGGGGTTGGTATGGGATGGCCCTAGGCCTATAATGCATTTTGAAACAATGGGACATGCCACATTGTCCCCGTTCTCTTGCTATTGACGCCTAAACGCGCGCCCACCAAGTGTTCGGTGAAATGCCTCAATGGCATTAGCGCGTGACTTTTGTAAGGAAACAACCCATGGGGCATTTTGGTTTGTACATATTTTCTATTTTTGGAATATGTATTCATTCCCGAAAAAGGCTAGAGTAATTGCCCCACATATATCCTAGGCCTAGAAACTAAAATTTTATGCAAAAAGAACACAAAAGGAGGTGCATATTGGGTAAAGTTACCCTTTTTGGCCAGCAATCAGCTATGGGCCACACTACAATATTTTCCCTACGCCTAGATGTTTAGGAATTTTGCTCGTCATGAATGTGTAGGTTTAGAATAGGTAGCAAGATACCTTTGGCAATTTACACTTTGGGTATGATAGCAAAATACTTGGATGTATGTATATATAATTTTTGGTAGTCAAAATGTCTCACAAAAAATATATATAAATATGTTGCATTTTATGTGAAGAAAACATATTGCAAAAAATATATACCTTCTAATTTGAATACAATTTTAGTCAGCAAAGGAAAATATGCTTGAATTTGCATGTGGCTTTAGGTAGCAAAAACTTGAAAAAAAGCATGAAAGGTAGCACCTTATTGTGTAGGTAGTCAAGATTCATCGTGAAGTTTGTATATGTATGGGTATTAGAAATACCAAGATGAGCGCATGTGCAGTTTTTGGTACCCCAAAATGCTTTGAGTATGCATGTATGTAAATTCAGCCAAGGAGGCGTGTGTGATGTAAATAACAAATACACCTTGGAAGTACATAATCTAGGTAATGAAGCTACCTTGATTGTACATGGGTGCATTTTTTAGTTGATAGGATGTCTTGTGCAAGTGAACGTTCGTAAGGAAATATGCGCATAAGCTTGCTCTAAATTTACATTGATGTTTGTATTTATGGGAGGAGGTTGTACGCCATTTTTGTTTTAAGAGTAGTGTCCCACTGGTAAAACTAACTTTCCAAATTTTTGCCTTCGCAGGAAATGGCCCCGAGGAAGCTTGCCTCAAAGAGGTTCAGGAAGGACAAGGCAGCCGAAGGAACTAGTTCCGCTCCGGAGTATGACAGTCACCGCTTTAGGAGCGCTGTACACCAGCAGCGCTTCGAGGCCATCAAGGGATGGTCGTTTCTCCGGGAGCGACGCGTCCAGCTCAGGAACGACGAGTATACTGATTTCCAGGAGGAAATAGGGCGCCGGCGGTGGGCATCACTGGTTACTCCCATGGCCAAGTTTGATCCAGAAATAGTCCTTGAGTTTTATGCCAATGCTTGGCCAACAGAGGAGGGCGTGCGTGACATGAGATCCTGGGTAAGGGGTCAGTGGATCCCGTTTGATGCCGACGCTATCGGCCAACTCCTAGGATATCCGTTGGTGTTGGAAGAGGGCCAGGAATGTGAGTATGGCCAGAGGAGGAACCGGTCTGATGGGTTCGATGAGGAGGCCATCGCCCAGCTGCTATGTATACCGGGGCAGGATTTTGCCCGAACTGCTGCAGGGAGGCGGGTGCAAATCATGCGCACCAACATGACCACCCTGACCCAGATATGGATGACGTTGCTCCTCAGCAACATCCTGCCCACCGATCATAATTCCGACCTTCCCATGCCTAAGTGCCAGCTGGTGTACGCCATCCTGACACGGATGAGCATCCATGTGGCTCAATTGATCGCTGATGCCATATATGTTTTTGCAGGTATGGCGCCCACTAGGCACCCTTTGGACCCAGATAAGTCCAACAGGGCCCTGGGATTCCCCGCACTGATCACAGGACTCTGCCAGTCGTTCGGGGTCCCCGTTGCACCTACCAAGGTGATTCGGCTGCCCAGGCCGCAGGCGCGCCCCAGGCTCAGGGTAATGCTCCACAGGCCGCAGGCGCGCCCCCACCACCTCATCAGGCTGGCCAGGCTGGGGCATTTGGCATGGAGCAGTATTTACGGCATTTGGTTCGCCAGCAGGCGGCCAACCACCGAGCACATGTACGGACCCATGATTGTCTGTACCAGATGAGCCTTAGCATGCAGAGCCAGGGCTTCGCTTCTTTTTCATGCCCTACTCCAGACCAGTTCAGGGCAGAGGTTGCATGGCCCGGAGATTGGCCCGAGGCCCAAGCAGGTGAAGCACCCCCAGAAGCTCCCGGCGACGGAGAAGAGGCCCACGAGGATGAGGAGATGGCCGATTTGCTTGACTTCTTGGGAGGGAGTGGAGATACGTGACTGGGAGATCCCCAGATTCATGTTTTCTTTCATATTTCTTTTATCATTTTTATTCTATGTTATTGTTTTGACTTGAGAGACTAATGTTTGTTTTTGTGGTTTCGATTGTCATTGGTATAGCGCATACATTTTTTTTAGATTGTTGCGTTAGTATTTATATATCATTACTATCGATGATGTTTGAAATTCTGGAACCGTGTAGAGTTCTTCGTTTAGGAACATCGTCCAAAAGTATATATGTAAAATAAACAAAAAAATCATGATAAAAATAAAAATAGAAAAGAAAAGAAAATGAAATGGAAAGAAGAGAGCAAGTAAAAAAAAGGAGGGCAAGTAAAGAAAAAGAGAGCAAATAAGAAAAAAGAAGAAAGCAAGTAAGGAAAAAGGTGGAAAAAGAGAAAATAAGTTGTCTAGCTAAAAACCGACATGCTTTTGAAAAGAGATGATTTCCAACTTTCCTTTGAAAAAATTCATTGATGCTGAAGGGTGAATGCTGTGAAATTTCCCCGAACGCCCGAAATGGACCCGGATGAATGCACAAATTGATAAAAGAACATATTTTGGAAACATTGGGTTGATTTAAAATAGAGGAAATGAATCCTGAGCCCTAGCATCACATGACCATAAAAATTTGACACTTGAGTGTCCACATAGGTGCATGCATGACCAGTTTTGCATAAAGTTTCCAAATCATCATTTTTTGCATTTGTATCATGGAAATAATGTGGGGCATCCCTTTTTATCCTTGAACCAAACCAAACCCTGACATGTATCATGCCTAGCCATTCTACAAGTCTTGAGCCAAAATCCTGACTCACCGTAAACCTTGACCCAGGGTGAGAATGTCAATCCTTACCCTCGGAAGCAAAAAAGAAAAGAAAGAAAATTCCCAATCAAAGAATGGGAGAAAGTAAAAAAAAAGAAGAAGAAGAAGAAGAAGGAAAGAAAGCCCCTGATCGGGGATCGAAGGAAAAACAGAAGAAATATGCAGAGAGGTCTTTGGACCGGACAATATCTGAACAATACAGAATTGTCACCAAATGAACAAAAGAGAAGGAAAGGAAACCACGACCTAAAATGGTCTTCTCCCTTTAATTACCAACCAAAATCCCGTGCGCTAGCGACCCTTTTTTTTCGCCCCGCACTAGACAAAAAAAAAACGGAAAAAAGAAAAAAAAGCCAGAAAAATCAAAAGCCAAAAACACACAAAAGCCGAAAAACCCACCAAAAGAACCCATTCCCAAGGGAAGCCCTATTGATCCATGATCACGCATGTAATTTTTGATTTGATAGGAAGTAATTTGCAAAGTCAAGTCATGACATATCTATGGTTCGGAATTAGGATGAAACACTTACCTGTGCGAGATTGATACACTTTGAGTGATTTTCTTCTATTTTTGTCGGACCCAGTGTTTCCTCTAAATGTTCATTAAGAAACGAAATGCTAACATCCAAAATCTCATTTATGGTTATGGGGGGATTTCATCAGCAGACTCTCCTTCCCCGGTAAACGCATTGTTTTCCACTCAAAAAGCGTATGCTGCTCTAATCAGTTGGAATATTTATCTCTTTACTAAAGCATGTTTGCATTTTAGCAAAGAAAACACCAAGACTTTTTCAAGTCTCACCAGTTATCCAGAACTACGTAGGTCTGAGTTCCTCATTGGGGGATACGTAGGAGCAAGAGCCTCGCTTTTGTCGACCACACCACCTTTTGTTGCCATGACCCAAGAGCTGGTAGCCCGCGGAGACACCTTACGGTTATCCGCACCTCGTCATTCAGTGACCCCAAGTGTGATTGACGAGCAGAGGCCAATGTGGTCATCTGCGCCCTTTCCGGAGATGTCAACATTTTCCGATGGAGACTTTTCAAGTCTCACAAGTTATCCAGAACTACGTAGGTCTGATTTCCTCATTGGAGGATACGTAGGAGCAAGAGCCTTGCTTTTGTCGGCCGCCCCATAATCTTTGTCATACTGACCCTGAGGTCATGTGACATGCACCCTTGTATCATCCAGAGGCGGCGGGCTCGATGATACGCGGAGATACCTTACGGTTATCCGCACCCTTTTGTCATCCAGAGGCGGCGGGCCCGATGACAAGCAGAGACCAAGTTTGGTCATTCTGCACCCTTGTATCATCCAGAGGCGGCGGGCCCGATGATACGCGGAGATACCTTACGGTTATCCGCACCCTTTTTGTCATCCAGAGGCGGCGGGCCCGATGACAAGCAGAGACCAAGTTTGGTCATTCTGCACCCTTCTATCATCCAGAGGCGGCGGGCCCGATGATACGCGGAGATACCTTACGGTTATCCGTACCCTTTTCTCATCCAGAGGCGGCGGGCCCGATGACAAGCAGAGACCAAGTTCGGTCATTCTGCACCCTTGTATCATCCAGAGGCGGCGGGCCCGATGATACGCGAAGATACCTTACGGTTATCCGCACCCTTTTGTCATCCAGAGGCGGCGGGCCCGATGACAAGCAGAGACCAAGTTTGGTCATTCTACACCCTTGTATCATCCAGAGGCGGCGGGCCCGATGATACGCGGAGATACCTTACGGTTATCCGCACCCTTTTTGTCATCCAGAGGCGGCGGGCCCGATGACAAGCAGAGACCAAGTTTGGTCATTCTGCACCCTTGTATCATCCAGAGGCGGCGGGCCCGATGATACGCGGAAATACCCGAGTGGTTATCCGTATAAACATTCTTTTGCTATCTGTAAGACAGAACGCTTGATAGCATGCAGAGGCTGACATAGTCTTCTGCACCTTTTGTTCCTCCGGGAACAACAAGTCATTTACATGCGGAAATTTCATGGTCACCCGTGACTCTCGTCAACCGAGAGGAGCGAAATTAGTGTCATACACTGATGTTCGTCCGGGGACCTTTGCTTGATGACATGCGACCATTCTTTGGTCCTTGTGAGGTGCTTGGCATCCATCATTAGGCAATTTGTGAAATTCTAGGAACGACAAGTCATGGTCACCCGCGACTCTCGTCAACCGAGAGGAGCGAAATTAGTGTCATACACTGATTTTCGTCCGGGGACCTTTGCTTGATGACATGCGACCATTCTTTGGTCCTTGTGAGGTGCTTGGCACCCATCATTAGGCAATTTGTGATATTCTGGGAACAACAAGTCATTTGCATGTGGAGATTTTATGGTCACCCGCGACTCTCGTCAAATCGAGAGGAACGAAATTAGTGTCTTATCTTTACTTTCCTTTTATCTCCAATAAAAGACAAGTAAAGAGGGGCAACTGTCATACCCTAATTTCGTCCGGGGACCTTTGCTTGATGACATGCGACCTTTCTTTGGTCCTTGTGAGGTGCTTGACACCCATCATTAGGCAGTTTGTGAAATTCCAGGACATGCCGAAAAACCAAAAAAATATTGATGCACAATCCGTAAGTTTCCGTGACACACCGAAAATCAAATGGAAGCATCGTTGCATAATTAAGTGAGGTTCCGTAACATTCCGTAAGTCAAAAAGGGGATGATTATGTAATCCGCAAGGTTCCGTAACATTACGGAAAGAAAACAAGTATCGTTACGAAATTCGTAAGTTTCCGTAACTTTACGAAAAAAGAATCACCAAAAAACAGCAGAGGGGGTGTACTTAGTAAAAATGGGGGTGCAAATAGCACCCAGGCCCACTTGGGCCCTCCAGAATATTCCTCCAGAAGGCTGTTGCTTCTGGAGGAAGCAACCTGGCTCGCCTGGGCGAGCTGGGCGGCAACCACCTCCCCTATTTTGCTATAAATAGGGGAGGAAGTGAAGAAGAAAGGGGTTCAGCCCCTTTGGCACTTCTCTCTCTTTCGAATTTGCTTGGAAAAATTGTTTCCGTGAAGAAAATCTAAGCCGAGGCGCTTCCGAAACGTTTCCGTAACGTTTTCCGTGAGGAATTTCGCAAAGGTTTCAACCGTTCTTCGACGTTCTTCATTCGTTCTTCATCGTTCTTCGATCTTCAACGGGTAAGTACCTCGAACCAAGCTTTTCGATTCATTCTATGCACCCATGGTGGTCCACATTGTGTTTCGTGCATTTTTATTCTCGTTTTGTTTACTTTTTATACCCCCTGTTGACGTGCTTAAGCCATTTTACTTAAGTCATTTCTCGCTCAACTTAAAAATAAAATCAATTTCCACCGAACGTTTGAATTGTATTATCCGTTAACTTCGGTTAAAATGAATTCCGACCGTTCGGTCGTGCCGTAACCACGTTGGAAATCAAAAAGAGGTAAAAAATAATATAATAATCAAAAAAACATCTTTTTAGTAAAACAAAGCAGAAAATCAATCGGACGTTTTCTCTTTGAGATTTCTCATTCTTAATCGAATTGATTAATAACTAAAGTGAAACTAAGGCTAAAATCAACTCGCCTAGTCAAGCTCGTCCACAAAAATAGGCTTTTGAAGTTTGTCATTTCAATTTCTCACTAAGTAAAATGGATCATTTTTAAGGTCCAACGCCTTAAAATGATCACGCCTTAAAATGATCACCACTTAAGTAAAAAAGAATCACTTGATAAGAAAGAACTACGTAGGTCTGATTTCCTCATCACAAATTGAGGAATACGTAGGAGCAAAGGGAAACACCCTTGTCGACCACAAAAAAGAGAAAAATATAAAAAGGGTATAAAGGATATAAAGACATAAAAGGGAACGTAAAAATCAAAGTCATGTTTGCACATTCGATTAAAGGCTGCCGTCCCTTGGGACGGACGTGTGGGGTGCTAATACCTTCCCCGTGCGTAAATACAACTCCCGAACCTTTCACTTAAAAGTTCGTAGATCGCGTCTTTTCCAGTTTTTCCGATGTTTTCCTCAAATAAACGTTGGTGGCGAATCCGCGCGTATTCCTTTCGTGGAACACGCATCCCGCGAGTCTCGCGTCGCCCTCCCGCCGAAGGGTAGGTTGCGACACCTTGAATCAGAAATCTATACCTGTTGCAAGGGTTTGTGGTTTGTGCTCCTCTGCTGACCACCATACAGACCTTTGCCCTTCCATGCAGCAACCTGGAGCAATTGAGCAGCCTGAAGCTTATGCTGCAAATATTTACAATAGACCTCCTCAACCTCAGCAGCAAAATCAACCACAGCAGAACAATTATGACCTTTCCAGCAACAGATACAACCCTGGATGGAGGAATCACCCTAACCTCAGATGGTCCAGCCCTCAGCAACAACAACAGAAGCCTGCTCCTTCCTTCCAAAATGCTGCTGGCCCAAGCAGACCATACATTCCTCCACCAATTCAACAACAACAACAACCCCAGAAACAACCAACAGTTGAGGCCCCTCCACAACCTTCCCTCGAAGAACTTGTGAGGCAAATGACTATGCAGAACATGCAGTTTCAGCAAGAGACCAGAGCCTCCATTCAGAGCTTAACCAATCAGATGGGACAATTAGCTACCCAATTGAATCAACAACAGTCCCAGAATTCTGACAAACTGCCTTCTCAAGCTGTCCAAAATCCCAAAAATGTCAGTGCCATTTCATTGAGGTTGGGAAAGCAGTGTCAAGGACCTCAACCCGTAGCACCTTCCTCATCTGCAAATGAACCTGCCAAACTTCACTCTATTCCAGAAAAAGGTGATGACAAAAATTTACCTAACAATTTCTGTGCAGGTGAATCTTCTTCCACAGGTAATTCTGATTTGCAAAAGCAGCACATTCCCCCTCTTCCATTCCCTCCAAGAGCAGTTTCCAACAAAAAAATGGAAGAGGCAGAGAAAGAGATCTTGGAAACGTTTAGAAAAGTAGAGGTAAACATACCTCTGTTGGATGCAATAAAGCAAATTCCAAGATATGCCAAATTCTTGAAGGAGTTGTGCACTAATAAGAGGAAGCTTAAAGGAAGTGAACGAATTAGCATGGGCAGAAATGTCTCTGCATTGATTGGTAAATCTGTTCCTCAAATTCCTGAAAAATGCAAAGATCCAGGTACATTCAGCATACCTTGTATCATAGGGAATAGTAAGTTTGACAATGCCATGCTAGATTTAGGAGCTTCTGTTAGTGTTATGCCTCTGTCTATTTTTAATTCTCTATCTCTAGGCCCCTTGCAGTCAACTGATGTGGTAATTCATTTAGCTAATAGAAGTGTTGCCTACCCTGTTGGTTTCATAGAAGAAGTCTTAGTTAGAGTTGGTGAACTGATTTTTCCTGTTGATTTTTATATTTTGAATATGGAAGATGGATTTTCTCAAGGATCAGTTCCCATCATTCTAGGCAGACCCTTTATGAAAACTGCTAGAACTAAGATAGATGTTTATGCAGGCACACTGTCTATGGAATTTGGTGACATAACTGTTCATTTTAATATTCTGGATGCTATGAAATACCCATCTGAAGATCTTTCTGTATTTCGTGCTGAAATAATTGACCATGTTGTTGATGAATACATGACTGATCTTTATTCTAATCTGCATGCCTCTCACTCTTCATGCATTGAGTCTGAAATTGTACTTGATCATATGTCTGAATTTGATGCTGAGAGTGAATCTGAGAGTGATATTGATTGCATGCCTGGTGGTGGTGTTTTACCTCTTGAGATTGATTTTATAGAGTCAGATAGGACTAACCATGTTTCAGGAAGTACACATACCTCTGACTTTCTTTATGAGGTAAAGGCTGAGAAACCATCTCCTTCTACCACTGTCCAGCCGACCACACCAGAATTGAAGCCTCTGCCATCAAATTTAAAATACGCTTACTTGGATGATAGCAAGAGTTTTCCAGTGATTATATCTGCCTCCCTTGCTGATGAGCAAGAGGAGAAGTTGTTGTCAGTTCTCAAGAAGCATAAGAAGGCTATAGGCTGGACCCTGGCGGACATTCCTGGTATTAGCCCATCCACATGTATGCATCGAATAAATTTAGAGGATGGAGCTAAACCAGTAAGACAACCACAGAGAAGACTCAACCCGGTGATTCTTGATGTAGTAAAGAAGGAGATAACCAAGCTTTTGCAAGCTGGAATCATTTATCCTATATCCGATAGCCAATGGGTGAGTCCCGTCCAGGTAGTCCCGAAGAAGACTGGCCTCACAGTGATCAGAAATGAGAAGGAGGAGCTGATTCCTACTCGGGTGCAGAACAGTTGGAGAGTCTGCATTGACTATAGGAGGCTGAACCAGGTTACCAAAAAGGACCATTTTCCCCTGCCATTCATTGACCAGATGCTTGAACGCCTGGCAGGTAAATCCCACTACTATTTCCTTGATGGTTTTTCTGGTTATATGCAAATTACTATTGCTCCTGAGGATCAGGAAAAGACCACATTCACCTGCCCCTTCGGCACTTTTGCTTATAGGAGGATGCCTTTCGGCCTGTGCAATGCCCCTGGTACCTTCCAGCGGTGCATGATTAGTATTTTCAGTGATTTTTTAGAAAATTGCATAGAGGTGTTTATGGATGATTTCACTGTATATGGATCCTCTTTTGATGGTTGTTTGAATAGTTTGGAAAAAGTTTTGAATAGATGCATTGAAACTAACCTTGTTCTAAATTTTGAAAAATGTCATTTTATGGTTGAGCAAGGTATAGTTTTAGGCCACATTATTTCCAATAAGGGTATTGAAGTAGATCCTGCAAAAATTTATGTTATTTCACAATTGCCTTACCCCTCTTGTGTGCGAGAGGTGCGATCTTTTCTTGGTCATGCAGGATTCTACAAGCGCTTTATAAGGGATTTTAGCAAAGTAGCCCTTCCACTGTCCAACTTGTTGCAAAAGGAGGTGGAGTTTGACTTTAATGACAGATGCAAAGAGGCTTTTGATTGCCTCAAAAGAGCGTTGACTACCACCCCCATCATCCAGGCACTCGATTGGACAGCCCCTTTTGACCTTATGTGTGATGCATCAAATTATGCATTGGGGGCTGTCCTTGCTCAGAAAATTGATAAATTGCCCAGGGTGATATATTATGCTTCTAGGACTTTAGATGCTGCCCAAGCAAATTATACTACTACTGAGAAAGAGCTTCTAGCCATAGTTTTTGCTCTTGAAAAATTTCGATCTTATTTGCTTGGTACTCGCATTATTGTTTATACTGACCATGCAGCTCAAAAGTACTTGTTGAAGAAGGCTGATTCTAAGCCTAGGTTGATCCGATGGATGCTCTGGCTCCAAGAGTTTGACTTGGAGATCCGTGATAGGAGTGGAGCACAAAATCTAGTTGCTGATCATTTGAGTCGGATCGAACGTGTCTCTGATGCAGATTCACCTATTCGGGATGATTTCCCGGATGATCATTTGTATATATTGTATAGTATTTCTGACTCTCTTTCTACTCCCTGGTTTGCTAACATTGTCAATTATTTAGTTGCCTCTGTTTTTCCTCCCTTAGCATCTAAGGCCCAAAAAGATAAGATTAAAAGTGATGCTAAGCATTTTATTTGGGATGACCCCTACTTGTGGAAATTGTGCAGTGATCAGGTCATTAGACGGTGCATTCCAGATCATGAGACTGACTCAGTCCTGCAGTTCTGTCATTCTTCCGCACCGGGAGGTCATCTTGGTGTTCAAAGGACAGCTCGCAAAGTGCTTGATTGTGGTTTTTATTGGCCCACCATCTTTAAAGATGCGTGGAAGATCTGCAGCACTTGTGAGCAGTGTCAGAGAGCAGGAAATACACTTACATGGCGACAACAAATGCCTCAGCAACCTATGCTATTTTGTGAGGTGTTTGATGTCTGGGGTATAGATTTCATGGGTCCTTTTCCTGTCTCTTTTGGTTATGTTTACATTCTCCTTGCAGTTGATTATGTTTCAAAATGGGTGGAAGCCAAGCCCACTAGAACTAATGATGCTAAAGTTGTCGCAGACTTTGTCAGGTCTAATCTGTTTTGCAGGTTTGGAGTACCTAAAGCAATTGTTAGTGATCAAGGAACCCATTTTTTGCAACAGGACAATGCATGCCTTGCTTAAAAAGTACGGGGTGGTACACAGGGTATCCACACCATACCACCCCCAGACTAATGGACAGGCAGAAATTTCTAACAGGGAAATCAGGAGAATTCTAGAGAAGATTGTGCAGCCAAGCAGGAAAGATTGGAGTACCAGGCTTGATGATGCTCTCTGGGCACATCGGACTGCCTACAAAGCACCCATAGGAATGTCTCCTTATCGGGTTGTCTTTGGAAAGGCATGCCATCTTCCAGTGGAAATTGAGCACAAAGCATACTGGGCAGTGAAGACTTGCAACTTCTCTATGGATCAAGCTGGCGAGGAAAGGAAGTTGCAACTGAGTGAGTTAGATGAAATCCGCCTAGAAGCCTACGAGAATGCCAAGTTCTACAAAGAAAAGACCAAGAAGTTCCATGATAGCATGATAGTTAAAAAAGACTTCGTGGTTGGGCAAAAAGTGTTATTGTATAATTCTAGGCTTGGACTCATGAGTGGTAAGTTGAGGTCTAAGTGGATTGGTCCTTTTGTTGTTACTAATGTTTTTCCTTATGGTACAATTGAGATCAAAAGCGACTCCACAAACAAGAGCTTCAAGGTCAACAGACATCGACTTAAGCCATTCCTCACGAACCCTTCTTTAGTGGACGTAGTGGTGGAAGAGACTTCCTTACTCCACCTTACTCTTCCTCCACCATGACTTAGGGAGTTTTTCTTTTCCTATCTCCTTCTTTGCTTTTATTACACTTGTCCAATTCTCTTTGATGATTTAATTGTTTTTAATCTTTTAATTGTGCTACATTGAGGACAATGTGTTGTTTAAGTATGGGGGGAGTGTTCTTTGGTTTTGCTAGTTTTGTTGGTTTTGTTAATTTGTTAGTTGTGTTAATTTGTTAATGTTGTTAGTTTCGTCAGATTTTTAGTTTAATATTTTGGGTCAATTTTGTGTGCACGTACGACTTTGCATGTTTTTCTTTGAATTATAGGATATGTTCAAGAAATGGGTAATTGTTTTGAAAATAAAAGTTCTTGACATTTTGTGACTTGAAATCCTTGATTCTTCTCTACATGTCATGATAGTTTTGAAAGCTCAATTTGAAAGTGATGATTTTACCTTTGTGAGAATTTGAGCCATCCATCATTATAATCATTTGGTGTGTTTTGCCCCATTGATTGCTTGCACAATAGCCTTGGCTTGATTCTTGTTGATGCGTCCTAATTCACATGCATATTTGGAAATGATTAAGGCAATTTTGTTCTTATAAGCTTCTAGCCAAATGGACTTACCTTGAATTAATTCCTTTGATAGCCCTTTTGAGCCTTGTGTCCCTTTCCTTGTTTTGAAGCTCACTACAAGACTTAAGTGAAAAACCATGATATTACCATATCCTTAAGGAATTTTGGAGCTTTGGAATTGTTTTGGGAATAAGTGTGGGGGGTTTTTGTTTCATTGGACAACTTGTTTTGTTGGCTATGCTTCATGATGTATTTTGGGCCATACTTGATGTACATTGTATATTGGTTAAATGTTGGACATGCTGAATGAAATGTTGTTTCTCAAAGGCTAAAGAGTAAAAAAAAATAAAAAAAAAATAAAAAAAAAAAAATTCGAAAAAAGAAAAAGAAAAGCAATAAAGTTGAGTGAATAAGATCTTAAATGGCACAAGAATGATGAAACTCTTGGTTCTACTCTTCATGTTTAATTTTTATCTTTACTTCTTTTTATTTTTTTCTTAATATGCACTTATTCCCCTTTGCTCCTCTATTCCTTTGGGATTTAGCCACTTATTCCATATTTCTCCATACCTTGTCCTTGGCCCCATTACAACCATAAAAGACCTTTTGATCCTCATGTGCTTGTGTTTATGGGTTGATTGTCAATTTTAGAATCTTGCCAAGTTTATGTGGTGTTTGCTTTAATGGGTGCTTTGAGGGTAAATAGTAGCCTAGACACTTGAGAGATAGAGTGTATATCTTGTGAGGCTTTATCACTTTTCATTCTTGAGCTGATTAACTATTTTGCCATGATTGGGTTGCTTGGATGATTTTCATGAATGTCTTGACTTTTTGGATCTCCTTATGTTAGATGTTACCCATTCCTTTCATTCCCTGATGTTCACTGAGAAATATGTGAATGTTTTTGTTTGTCTCCCTCTGATATCCTTGGATTTTGTTCTTTGTTTCATTTTGCCCAGGAGTGCAAAAGGCTAAGTATGTGGGGTTTTGATGTGCCATCATTTTCTTCTATTTTCTAAACCCTTTTTGCACCATTTTAATTATTGATTGGTCTTAATTGTCAATTAATTAGGCAGTTTTATTATTTGGGCTCATTTAGCTAATTTGATGTTTTTAATCTAATTTCAGGAATTAATGAAACATTGGGCTTAATCCGGATTTTGGTTGTGGACTTGAAGAGGGCAAATAAAGCAGCGCTTATCTTAGTTAATTTCTAATTAGGAAATTTCGCAATTTTATTTTATGTTGTTCAGTGTTTATTTCGTTTTGGGCCAGAGTATTGTAATAGGGCCCAGTGACTTTGAGTGACTCTTTTTAAATAGCTGCCTTGGGATTCGTGCAGCGCATTCTATTCTGTTATGCTATTCATTATTCAGAGCTTCGTTTTAGGGTTTTCGTTTTTCTGTTTTGATGCTTCTGAGTTCGTAATGCAATTTTACGTTTTCTGCTTCTAATTACAATTTCGTTCTTGCTTCTTCTTCTACTCTCATTTACGTTTCTGTTCCATTTTACATTTCTGTTCGTTTACGTTTCTATTCATTTACGTTTCCGTTCATTTACGTTTCTGCTTCATGTTTCAATTGCGTTTTCTGTTTGAATCCATGGAAGGCTAGATTTTCTGGTGTTGTTTCCTTTTGAGGACGAAGCCCAACTCTCTTTGAGGTTTCGCTTGTAATGTGGTTTCCTGGCAGTTCTCCCTTCACCAGTATCCCAAATTCGTGAATATTAATCAGTGCACGCTTCGTGTTCGATTAATTGCCTCTGAGCCTAACTTGCGTTCATGCTTAATGGACGAAGGGCTAACTGATGTATGTGGTGCCTAATCACGTATTGAAAACCCTAAGTTGATTTTCGCTTAGTAAATTGAAATAGGGTTGGATTAAGTGGTTGACTGTTAGGGACGAATTCTCCATAACCCAGGATAAGAGAATGGCTTCTGATTCAGAGGAAACAACCCGTTTTTAATATTAGTAGTTTCGTATTCCAGTTTACTTGTTCTGCTCTTTAATAACAAAACAAACAACCCCCCCCCATCGTTACTGTTACTGCAAGTATATTATGAACATTTGGCTTGTCACTGCTCGTTGGGAAACGACCTAGGATCACTTCCTAGTTACTACATTTTCATGTTTATTTGATTCGGGTACGACCTCGATCAAATTTTGGGGATTCGTGCAGGGCATTCTATTCTGTTATGCTATTCATTATTCAGAGCTTCGTTTTAGGGTTTTCGTTTTTCTGTTTTGATGCTTCTGAGTTCGTAATGCAATTTTACGTTTTCTGCTTCTAATTACAATTTCGTTCTTGCTTCTTCTTCTACTCTCATTTATGTTTCTGTTCCATTTTACATTTCTGTTCGTTTACGTTTCTGTTCATTTACGTTTCCGTTCATTTACGTTTCTGCTTCATGTTTCAATTGTGTTTTCTGTTTGAATCCATGGAAGGCTAGATTTTCTGGTGTTGTTTCCTTTTGAGGATGAAGCCCAACTCTCTTTGAGGTTTCGCTTGTAATGTGGTTTCCTGGCAGTTCTCCCTTCACCAGTATCCCAAATTCGTGAATATTAATCAGTGCACGCTTCGTGTTCGATTAATTGCCTCTGAGACTAACTTGCGTTCATGCTTAATGGACGAAGGGCTAACTGGTGTATGTGGTGCCTAATCACGTATTGAAAACCCTAAGTTGATTTTCGCTTAGTAAATTGAAATAGGGTTGGATTAAGTGGTTGACTGTTAGGGACGAATTCCTCCATAACCCGAGATAGGAGAATGGCTTCTGAATCAGAGGAAACAACCCGTTTTAATATTAGTAGTTTCGTATTCCAGTTTACTTGT